>NW_027671243.1:0-74000 GCF_964165515.1 Mesoplodon bidens | reverse complement strand
AAAAAAAAAAGAAGAAGAAATAAAATCTACCTTGAACCAAAAAGAATAAAAAAAGAAAAAGAAAAAAAAAACAGAACCCACCAGTTATACAGAGGAAAATCTTATCAGGGCAGTTGCTCAAGTGGTAAAAAATTCTTAATTTGGACAGAGGTGGGAAATCATCTCCCATGCAGTGAGCAGCACTCCCCCCCAACAAGGAGCATCCTCATTGCAAAGCTGGGGGACTGTGTCGGGGCATCTGTGAGTAAATGTGAGCTGAGCCCCAGTCCTGCAGCAGCTGAACTCTTCCCACCCTTTCCAGGTAAAACACATGAATATGTACAAGCACTTGCAAGCCTAGAGGAAGGGCTGTGGAGCCACACCAGCGACAGCACGCAGGCTGACTTGGTGCCTGCAGGCCAGCCAGGAAGGTCCTGGCCCCAGATACTCTTCTGGAATCTTTCCATTTCCCTGCCTGAGATACCCCTCCTGCCACGGCCCACACTGCTTTTTTACTTCCTCACCTCTGCCTGGGGAGAAATTCCAGCAGCAGGTATGGGTGACACATCCTCTTCTTTAGCAGGTGGCAGCCTGGCAACTCCTGCAGAAAGTCCAGCAGAGCCCCACTCACACTGGGCCACCCACAAAGCCACAGCCCCTCACTCCCTCCCACCAACCTAGCCCCGACACTGCTGACAGGGCAGAGAATATGGTGTCAGGCACAGCTACAGGGGCTCTTGCTGACTGGAGAGGTGTTTATATTGACCTCAACGCAGGCACACCTGGGGAGGGCTGGCAGGCAGTGTCAGGCTGCCCAAATCAGCCAATCCTCATCCCTTAGGGGCTCACAGTTGTAGAAAATGAACCTTGCTAAACGGGCCAGGCCCAAGGATCTGGTGTGGGCTCTTGAGAGTCAGGATAGACAAGGGGCTGCAGCTGCGGCTTGTTTTCTTATTATTTTATCTGGTCCATGAGTGGAAAACAACTTCAAGAAGACCCTATCCTAATGAGAGGAACACAGGAGTCAGGGAGAGGAGTGATGGTGGGTGGAGACGGAGGCCTGGTGCCCTGGCTGCAGTGGAAGTGTCTGGAAGACCAGGCAGAGAGAGGCTGCAGAGAGTGATAGTCAGGGTCACAGACCTGTCATAGCTGCTGTGTGTTAGTTCAAGTCCTGCTCTGAGGTGTTCTGTGTCAGCTGTGAGTGACAGGTGAGCTGGGGGTTCTCTGCAAGGTGGGCTATGTGCACAGTTCCTGTGTGTCCAGCCCTGCTCGAGTACCTGCCCAGGGGAGCTCTGTATCCTGGTAAGGGGCTGACTATGAGAGCCCCATGGGCTGCTGGGTAGCTGCACAGGTGAGATCCATACCCTGGGAGGGACTTGACCACGAGAGCCCCGTGGGCTGTGGGGTGGGGGTGCAGCCCAGGTGAGCTCCATATCCTGGGATAGGCCTGACCACAAGAGCCCCATGGGCTGCTGGAGACCTGGTAAAGCATATCAGGACAGTCAGTGAAGCCACCGAGGATATACATACAGTAGCTCCTATTTCCTACACACTGCTGGTCATTCTACCATCCACCAGGCCATGGCATTCTGTATTAGACTTCAATGATGCCTTCTTCTGTATTCCATTCATCTCAGAGTCACAAGAATTTTTGGCTTGTGAGAGGCAGGACACAACATGCAACCAAAGCAATAATGCTGGGCCGTCCTGCACCAATGGTTCAAAAATCCCCACACCATCATTGGGGAAATGTCCTCTAAAGACCTAAAAGTTCTACCTCTGTGAAAGGGAACCCTCCTTCAATATGCAGAGGACATTCTGATCACCAGGCCTACTAAAGACACCTCTGAACTACCTAGCCAATAAAGGATAGAAGGTGTCCAAGAAAAAGGCTCAAATATCCCAGGCTAAGGTGACATGCCTGGGCTTCATTCTCACAGATATTCGGAGAAACGCATCCCAGGATAGGGAAGAAGCCATTTGCAGCCTTACCTCTTCTAAAACTAGAAGACAGCTTAGGGGTTCCTGGGGAGGCCAAGGTTTTCTGCATCTGGATCCCTAACTACAGTCTAATACCTGGGCCTCTACATGAAACACTGACACGAAAATATGATGATCCTTTTGAATAGAATCCAGAAGCAGCCTCTCAAGAATGGAAAGAGCAGTCAATTAAGACCCTTGCCCAGGAACTCCCTAATTTAGCTAAGCCTTTGACCTTTACATACCCGGTCAAAGGTTAATCAACCTTGGAGACTTAGTGCAAAAACTGGGACCACTTGAAATGGAGCAACACAAGAATGCCCTTCAGGTATGATAAACTATGGTCACCAAGGGCTTTGCCCACTGACTCATCAGGCCAGGATACTGGGGTATCTAAAAAGCTGGAAATCAGCAGCCCGCAAGGCCAGCTCCCTCTTAAGGGAAAAGGACACCACGTGGTGATCCTAACCACCCATCATGCCCTGAAGTTGCAGGGGTCGCTCTGTGGACACACTGACCTCGAGTGAGGAGGCCCTCCAACTCCAACCTCCAGAGAGAAAAACGGGGGCAACGGGCCCCCAAGATGACTTGTGTGACCATCACTTGACCTGGAGTTTCTGTCAGAAAACAACAAGACTGTGCCCCGAAAGAGCAGACTACTGCTTGTAGGACTTACTGCACCCAGAGGGGAGCTAATAAGCTTGGAGGGGGAAACGTATATCATGCTTTCACCATAGAAAACCCTACAGACACTGTGGTGATTGTAGCCAATATGACCGGGTGGACTGCTGGCTACTTCTAAAGGCTGTTGTCTCAGTGGACGTCATGGTCCTGGACCACCACTGACCGTGGACTGTCTGGGAGTTGTGCGGGCAGGGCTCTGACACATGGTGCTATTTGTACATTAATTCAGGGACCTAATTAAAGAAAGCACAGACTACTGGTCAGAGCATCTAGGCTGACAAAAACCGTCAGCCTAAGATTGCCGAACAAATGTAGGGTGGGATGAAACCTGCCACTGCAGCATCTCTGCGCATCTCCTTCCTGGACCTTAAAGGTCATTAGAATCTATAACACTTCCAGTGCTGGTGCTCAGGCAGACGAGAAGTGAGGCCGGAGGCCTTGGGACAATCAACCTCACCTGGAGGCTGCTGGGGAGACGTTTTGACCCTCCCCCCATGTATCAGGGCTCACACCACAGCATGAAGCACTTACAAAACAGGGGTCTGCACCCTCAACACCCCAAAAATGAGTAACAGAACAAAAAGCAGAGGAGGTGTTCATCTCCGGCAACGTTCATTAAAAATTCCTGGGAGATATAAAGAGAATCTGGGCAATAAAATAAAGTCTAAGCTGTTTTTCCATTGTGCTTTGTCTAATTTCACGTGCTCCTAGGGCTCCGCATGCAGAGGTCCCACACCCGGCATTTCAGATCCGATTTCCTAGTGCAGAATGGCTGGGTCGACACCTCAGCTAGCGGGGTCCAATGAAGACTCCGTGACATAGAGCCTGAGCTGCAGCCAACACAGCCCTCGAGAGCTCCATGCCCTCCCTCCCACTGACGCTGCCTTGATCCCTACATAGCAGCCCAGTCCACAGCCCGTGGGGGAGTGCACGCACTCAACTCTCCATTCTGTTTTCATAATAATGTTTCCTTTGCTTCTGAACCAAACTCAGTCTTGGTCTGTTGGCTCCAATGACACTGGGCACGGGGACTCCTGTTGGGGTCCACTCTGGAGGATCAGTAACAGAAATTGAGAACATTGTAACTTCAATGAACATGTGTGTGAGCCAAACAATAGTTAACATAGAGCAGTGTATAATGCTCGGTTAAAATAATATGTTTTTAAGACTTACATTTGATATTTCCATCACTTTACTGTAAGCAAGTTCATTGAACACGTCTGTCTTATTTGTCAGGTCAACATTAGAGAAATGAAGTGATTTATTTCCATGGATGTACATCGAATACTCTTGGCTGAAGCTTCAATCGTGTTTTGAATGTTTTTCCATTGAAAATGATACCTCTCTTTCAGTTCCCCCATTTCTGAGAAGTATAAAATCTTATAATTTATTATTACCAAAGGGGAAAAGTAGGAGAAGGGATAAATTAACAGTTTGGGATTAACAGATACACACTGGTATGTATAAAATAGATCATCAACAAGGAACTACTGTATAGCACAGGGAACTACACTGAATATTTTGCAATAACCTATAAGGGGAAATAATCTGAAAAAGAATCGATATTTTTATTGACATCATCTATCAATGACAGATAAAATGTAACCTCAGCAAGGCCGATGGTGAGCGCTTATGACCCTGAAGATTTCAATCATCTAAAGTTTGGGCTCTGCCTATTTCCCAAGGCCCTTAATGGACATACGTGTAGCCGTAGCTTAAAAATACCCCAGTTTGGGGTTCGGGGAGGCACTGATTTGTAAAAATCCCTGGTGTTCTCCTTACATACACGGGACCCTTCCTACAGCTAAAACATGCCTGCCACACCTAGAGGATGGTACACCGTTTGATCGGAAAGAGTTTGGAAAAGGCACCTCATCTCCTCATTGCCTGGTGCTCGGGTTCACCCCTCCAGCATCTTTCCTAACAATCTCCTCACTTGGGGATATCAGCACCGTCAACATCCTGTTGCACAGTGTTTGGAATTTGTCTAGAGGATGAAGCGGAAGGATGAGAAAAATTTAGAGACAAGTCTTAGGTGATCAGACAGGCACATGCCACTCTAATTTCCAATCCGGAAGACAAATTCATCAAAGGCTAGAATTGCCCACGGAAACAGAATAGGGCTAGAGGAAATCCCGCTCTTTTGTGTCCAGTTTCCAAAAACACAAGTTGAAAAATGGAACTCAGGGTCACTAAAATTCATAAAACTTCAGAGTTGAAATTATCTATCGTCGAAAAATGTCTTGAGGTAAGCCACAGAAAAAGACTTGTAAGCAAGGGAGAGTGGCAGGAAACATATTTGAAGAGGTAGAAAGGACTCCCCATTAAAGCACAAGAAAAGGGGCTGAACATCGCCAATGATGCAGTTGGCCCAAAAGGGCGTATGCATTTTTTCTGAATATATTCAAGTAAAGGCCATACACACTTTGGATCCAACCAAACAGGTGGGCACTGGAAATCAATACTACAAAATGTATCACTTCACATCAGTCAGAAGGGCCATCCACATAAAGTGTAAAGACCAGAAATGCAGGACAGGGCGAGGAGAAAAGGGAACCCTGTGAGGCTGATAGTGGAAATGTAATTTGCCAACGGCCACTCTGGAGAAGTGTATTGTGTTTGCTAAAACATCTAAAAAATGAGCTACAGAGCATAGGGCACTTGCACTCATGGGCGTATACCTTGGGAAAAACAAAAATCAACAGAAAACAGGCACCCCAACGTTTACCACCTCTCTGTTAAAAAGGGCCTCCACTTGGATATAACCTAAATGTCCCTGGAAGGATAAAATGGATAAAAGAGATGGGCTACTTATGTAGAGTGGAATATTACTCATCCAGAAATCAATGAAATAAGGCCAGTTGGAACAACTCAGGAGGAGTTACATACAATCATTCTAAGTGACATATGTCAAAAAGAAAAAGACACATATCATAAGATGTCACTTAAAGGTGGAATCAAAAATGGCTACACATGAAATAAACTACAACACAGAAACATAGTCAAATATGTAGAAAATAGACATAAGGCTGCTAAATGGGAAAGGTGGGGAATGGTGAGGTATTATCCAGGAGGTTGAAATTAGCAAAGTTACCATTCCAAGTATCAAATTGAATAACTGAAAAGGCCTACACAGTACCTCAAAGAACTGAACTCAGCTCACTCAAGTAACTGGAAAATAATACATATGACAGGTAAGCATCTGAAAAAGAATTTATTGTTGTCTCACAGTACATGAATCAAGTGGATGTACAGCAGCAAAAAACAGAGCTTTGAAAATCAGCTATAACCAATATAAAAATAAATTTAAAAAATATTTATAAAAACAGTGAGCCAGACAAAAATTCTTACAACTTTTGTTGAAGGGCTATGACGTAACATAGATTGAACACATGTAGACCCACAGCAGGATGATATATAAGGCTGGAAGCTATGCACGCTAAGAGATGTTAGAGAGGCTCGGTGAGGAAATGCAGACATTTTAAATACTGCCTGGTACCCATTCCATGGGTCCCAAATCTGCAGGTTCAAGGGAATATTCTGACAGCCAAAATATGCCTGGGAAACCGAGATGAATGTACACCGTGTGCTCAGGAAAGGTGTCTAAAATGCACCTCATTTTTGATCTCCTGGTGCTGGGGTTCGCCATTCCAGCCACATTACTAACAATCTCCCCACATGGAGAATCAGCACCTTTAACCTCCTGTGTCACACAGTTTTCAATTTGTGCAGAGGATAAATGGGAAGAGGGGGAACCAATGAGAGATTAGCTGTAGGGGTTTTGACAGGCACATGTCACTCGAACTTCCCATTAGGAAGAAGAATTAAACAAAGGCTCAGCCTGCCTCCTCAGAACCAGAATAGGACCGGAAGCAATCCAAAGGTTTGGCGGCCAGCTCACAAAAAGCGAGTTTCAAAATGGAGCTCAGGAGCAGACAATTCAAAGACCTGCAAAGATATAAATGATAACCAACGTCCAAAAATATATTCAGGTAAGGCAACGAAGAGGATCTGAATGAGAGGCAGAATTGCAGGAAACAGATTTCAAAAGGTAGATTATACTCACATTTAAAGCATATGAAAAGCAGCAGAATTTCTAAAATGATGCAGTTGGGCAAAAGGGTGTATGTGTTTTTTCGTGAATATCTTCAGGAAAATAAAACACATACAGAGTTTTTGGCCAACCAAGCAAGCGGGAAATGCAAATCTGCACAACAAAGAAGTCTCAATTTCCACTGCTCACAAAGGCCATCCAAAAAATGTGTACAAACCAGAAATGCAGGAGAGGCCATGGAGAACAGGGAGCCTAGTCACACTGATGGGTGGGGTATAAATATCCAAGAGCCACTCTGAAGAAGTGTATGCTGTTTCCTAAAACATTCAAAATACAAGGCCCCCGAGCAAAGGGGTTTTCAACTCATGGGCATATAACTTGTGAAGACTAAATATCAACAAGACACAGGCACCCCATAGTTTAGGGCTGCTCTGCATACAAGAACCTCAACTTCGGTACACCTAAAATATCCCAGGAAAAAGAGAAATGCCTAAAGAACTTGTGGTAATTTTGTACAACAGAATATCACTCAGACGTGAAACCAATATATATAAGGCCAGTAGCAGCATAATGAGTGGATTTAGGTATGATGATTCTAAGTGAAATTAGTCACACAGATAAAAGAATCTTATCATAAGATATCACTTACAAAGGGAATGTCAACATCACAGCACATGAAATGAATTAAGAAAGAGAACAGAGACTCACATTTAGAAAACACTCTTATGACTCCTTAAGGGGAAAGCAGAGGTGGGATGATGCATAAAACGAGAGTTTGATATTAGAACAGGTTCCATTCCATAAACCAAATACAGAAGAGACAAGATCTTCACCTACCTCAGTGAACGGGACTCAAAACGCCTATTCCCCGCAGAGGAATATATCTGACTAGTAAGAATCTTAAAAACCTATGTATTGATATGTCTCCGTATGGGAATCAAGTGTGTCTAAACCGTCATAAACATGTCAGTGAAAATCAGCTCAAACCCATTATAAAAATGAATTTCAAAAACAAAACAAAAAAACAGCGAAATTCCTACACAATTCCTTCAGGGGTTCTGATGAAACCTGGAATGACCCTATCTGCAAAGACAGCTGGATGAGACATAAGGCTGGACACTTGGGACTGAGAGGACTGGTGAGATTGGGAGAGAAAATGCAGACCATTTACAGTAGTAATGCATGCCACCATACCATGGGTCCCAAATCTCCAAGTAGAAGGGAATATCACTACAGATATAACATGTATGAGAAATCTAGAGAATGGCCACCCTGTGATGGCGAAAGTTTTCTAAAAGTCTCCAAATTTTTCCTCTCCTTGTGCTCCAGTTAGGCATTCCAACTGCCTTACTATCAATCTCCCAACTTAGGAGAGTCAGCTCCTATAACCTCCTGGTTTGCACAGTTTGCTAATTGTGCAGAGGATGAAAGGGAAGAGGGAGAACCAATCAGAGAGTAGATGTAGGCATTTGGACGGACACATGCCACTCTAAATTCCCGTCAGGAAGAAGAATTACCAAAGCCTCAGCCACCCGCAGGGAACAGTATAGCCACCCCTGGAAGCAGTACAGGTCCTGAAGCAAAATTGTGTATTTGCTGTCAGCTCCCAATAATGGGATTTGAAAATTGGTGCTCAGGGGCACAGCAATTCACAACCCTGAGAATTTTAAAGGACTACTCTCTTCCAAAAATCTGTTGAGGGAAGGCAACGAAGCGGACTTGAAAATGAGGCAGAATTGCTCAAAACATATTTCAACAGGTAAATTGGAATCACCTTTAAAGCCAGGAAAAGCATCACAACTTCGACAATGATGCACTTGGTCAAAAATGGCGTATGCCTTTTCTCCTGAATGTATTCAGGAGAAAACGCATACGACCTTTTTGGCCAATCAAGCAAGCACACAATGCAAATCCACACTAAAAAGAATTGTCACTTCCCACCGGTCAAAAGTGGGAAGACATCCGAAAATCTGTAAAAACCAGAAAGGCAAGAGAGAGATGAGAAGGGCATGAAGAAATGTTATCCCAAGGGTCATGGAGGATTGTGATGACAAGCGAATGGAGCATTGTGATGACAAGATTATGTAGCATATTGCTGACAAAGGCATGGAGCATTGTGATGACAAGTTTCATGGAGCACTGTGATGACAAGCGTCACGGAGCATTGTGATTACAGGGGTCATGGAGAATTGGGATGACAAGGGCATGGAGCATTTTGTTGACAACGGTCCTAAATCATTGTGTGTCAGGGTTCATGGAGTGTTGTGATGACAGTGGTCATGGAGCATTGTGATGACAGGGGTCATCGAGCATTGTGATGAGAAGGTCAAGGAACATTGGGCTGAAAATGTTCAGGGAGTATTGTGATGACAGGTGTCATGGAGCATTGTGATGACAAGCTACTGGAGCATTGTGATGAGAAGACCATGGAGCCTTGTGATGACAAGTCTCATGGAGCATACTGATGAAAAGGGGCATGGAGCTTTGTGATTACAGGGGACTTGGAGTATTGTGATGGAAAGGGCAAGGAGCATTGGGATGAGAAGACCATCGAGCGATCTGATGACATGCATCATGGAGCTTTGTGATGAAAAGGGCATGGAACATTGTGATTACAGGGGCCTTGGAGCACTGTGAGGAAAATGGCATGGAACATTGTGATGAAAAAGGCATGGAGCCTTGTCATGACAGGGTTCAAGGAGCATACAGATGACAAGTGTCAGGGAGCATTGTGATGACAAGGGTATTAAGCATTATGATGAAAAAGTTCATGGAGCATTGTGATGACAAGGGTATTAAGCATTATGATGAAAAAGTTCATGGAGCATTGTGATGAGAAGACCATGGATAATTGTGATGATGAGCCTCATGGGGCGTTGTGATGCTAAATGTTATGGAACATTTTGATCACAAGGATTTGGAGCATTGTGATGACAGAGGTCATGGAGCATTTTGATTTCACTCTGATGACAATAGCATGAAGCATTATGAAGATGGGCATGGTGCACTGTGATGACAGGGTTCATGGAGCATTGAGATGAAAAGGGGCATGGAGCATTCGGAAGACATGCATCATGGAGCTTTGTGATGACAAGGGCATGGAGCATGGTGAATGAGAAGGCCAAGGAGCATTTTGATGACATATTTCATGGAGCTTTGGGATGACAAGGGCATGGAGCATTGTGATTACAGGTGTCTTGGAGCATTGTGATGAGAAGGGTCATGGAGCCTTGTGATGACAAGGCCAAGGAACATCGTGATGGCAGGGGTCATGGAGCATTGTTATGACAGGGGTAATGGAGCATGGTGATGACAAAGGCATGGAGCATTGTGATGACAAGGTCATAGATTATTGTGAAGACATGTGTCATGGAGCATTATGATGACATATTTCATGGTCCACTGTGAAGACAATGGCATGGTGCATTGAGATGACAAATGTTATGGAGGATTGTGATGACAAAGGTAATGGAGCATTGTGATGACAAGGACTTGGAGCACTGTGATGACAAGGGTCAAGGAGCATTGTGATGACAAGGGCATCGATCATTGTGATGACAATGTCCATTGAGAATTTTGATGAAAAGGTCGTGAAGCATTGTGATGACATAGGCATGTAGCTTGCTATGACAGGGGTCATGGGGCACTGCGATGACAATTGCATGGAGAATTTTGATGACAAGAGCATGTAACATTGTGATGAGAACTGTCATGGAGCATTGTGATGACAAGGATGTGGAGAATTGTGATGACAAGAGCATGTAACATTGTGATGAGAACTGTCATGGAGCATTGTGATGACAATGACGTGGAGAATTGTGATGACAAGGGACATGAAAATTGTGAATACCAGGGCATGGAGCATTGTGATGCCAAGACCGTGGAGCACTGAGATGAGAAGACCATGGATAATTGTGGTGACGAGAATAATGGAGCACTGTAATGACAAAGGACATGGAGCATTGTGATGACAGGTGTCATGGAGCATTGTGATGACAGTGGTCATGGATATTTGTGATGACAAACGTCATGGAGCATTCTGATGACAAGCTTGTGGAGTACTTTGATGACAAAGCATGTAACCCTGTGATGAGAAGTGTCATGGAGCACAGTGATGCCAAGAACGTGGAGAATTTTGATGACAGGGAACATGGAGCATTGTGATGACCAGGGCATGGAGCATTGTGATGGCAAGACCGTGGAGCATTGTGATGAGAAGACCATGGATAATTGTGATGAGGAACGTCATGAAGCACTGTAATGACAAGTGGTATGGAGCACTGTGATGACAGGGGTCATGGAAAATTGTGATGACAAGGGTCATGGAGCATTCTGATGACAAGTGTGTGGAGTATAGTGATGACAATGGCAAGGAGAATTGTGATGAAAAGGACATTGAGCATTGTGATGAAAAAGGCATGAAGCCTTTTCATGAAAGTGTTCAAGGAGCATTCTGACGACAAGTGTAAGGGAGCATTGTGAGGACAAGTGTATTGAGAATTGTGATGAAAAAGATGATGGAGCATTGTGACAACAAGGGCATGCATTATTGTGATGACAGGCGTCATGGAGCATTGTGATGACAAGTGTTATGTAAAATTGTGATCACAAGAATTTGGAGCATTGTGATGACAGAGGTCATGGATCTTTTTGATTTCAAGGAGCATGGAGCATTGTGATGACAGGGGTCATGGAGCACTGTGATGTCAGTGGTCATGGAGCATTTTGATGAAAAGGGTCATGGAGCATTTTGATGACAGGTGTTATGGAACATTGTGATGTCAGGGGTCATCGAACATTGTGATGATAAGTGCATGTAGCATGGTGATGACAGGAGTCATGGAACATTGTGATGACTGGGTTGAGGGAGTATTGTGATGAATAGTGATGTAACATTGTGATATCAGTTGTGGGAGAGCATTTTGGTGAGAAGTGCATGGAGCATTGTGAAGACAAGGTTTATGGAGCCTTGTGATGACAACATTGTGGAACACTGTGATGAGAAGCGCATGGCACATAGTGATGACAAGGGTCACGGAGCATTGTGATGAAAAGTTCATGGAGCATTGTGGTAACAAAGGTAACAGAGCCTTGTGATGATGCGGGCATGGACCATTGTGATGACAAATGTTATGAAGCATTGTGATGACTGGAGTCACGGAGCATTGTGATGACAGGGGTCATGGAGCATTGTGATGACAAGGGCATGGAGCACTGTGCTGAGAATGGCATAGAGCATTGTGATGACAAGTGTCAAAGAGCATTGTGATGAAAAGTTCATGGAACATTGTGATTAAAAAGGTCACAGAGACTGTCGAGGGCATGGACCATTGTTATGAAAAACGTCATGTAGCATTGCGATGACAGGGTCATGGAACATTGTGATTACAGGGGTGAGGGAGTATTGTGATGACTAGTGATGGAACATTGTGATATCGCTGGTGAGAGAGTATTTTGATGAGAAGTGCATGGAGCATTGAGATTACACGGTTTATGGAGCATTTCAATGACAAGGTTGTGGACCGTTGTGATGAAATGCGTGTGGCACATTGTGATAACAATGGTCATGGAGCATTGTTCTGACAAAGACATGGTGCATTGTGATGACAAGGGTCCGAGAGAATTGTGATGAAAAGTTCATGGAGCATTGTGGTTACAAAGGTCACAGAGCCTTGTGATGACGCGGGCATGGACCATTGTGATGACAAATGTTATGAAGCATTGTGATGACTGGAGTCACGGAGCATTGTGATGACAGGGGTCATGGAGCATTGTGATGACAGGGGCATGGAGCATTGGTCTGACAAGTTTCATAAATTATTGTGATGAGTGTTGGCATGGTGCATTGTGATGACAAGGGCACGGAGCATGGTAATGAGAAGGTCATGGAGTCTCGTGAAGACACGTGTCAGGGAACACTGTGATGACATATGTCATGGTCCATTGCAATGACAATGGCATGGAGCACTGTGATGCCAAATGTAATGGAGGATTGTGATGACAAATATAATGGAGCATTGTGATGACTAGGGCTTGGAGCATTATGATGACAAGGGCCATTGAGTATTTTCATGACAAGGTCATGAAGCATTGTGATGACAAGGTCCTGGAGCACTGTGATGAGAAAACCATGGAGCCTTGTGATGACAAGTCTCATGGAGCATACTGATGAAAAGGGGCATGGAGCATTGTGATTACAGGGGTCGTGGAACCTTGTGAGGACAAGGGCATGGAGCAATGTGAGGAGAAGGCCAAGGAGCATTCTAATGACATGCGTCATTGAGCTTTGTGATGACAAGGGCATGGAACATTGTGATTACAGTGGTCTTAGGGCATTGTGATGAAAAGGGCATGGATCACCTTGATGAAAAAGGCATGGAGCCTTGTCATGACAGGGTTCAAGGAGCATACAAACAACAAGTGTCAGGAGGCATTTCGATGACAAGTGTATTGAGCATTGTGATGACAAGGTCCTGGAGCATTGTGATGAGAAAACCATGGAGTCTTGTGATGACAAATCTCATACAGCATACTGATGAAAGGAGCATGGAAAACTGGGATTACAGGGGTTTGGAATATTGTGATTACAAGGACATGGAGCATTGTGATGAAAACAGCATGGAGTATTGTGATGACATGCGTCATGGAGCGTTGTGATGACAAGTGTTATGGAACACTGTGATCACAAGGGTTTGGAGCATTGTGATGATAGAGGTCATGGATCATTTTGATTTCAAGGAGCATGGAGCATTGTGATGACAAGGGCATGAAGCAATGTGATCCCAAGGCTCACGGAGGATTGTGATGACAATGGAAATGGAGTATTGTGATGACAAGCGCATAGAGCATTGTAATGAAAAGGTCATGTAGCATTTTGCTGACAAAGGCAGGGAACATTGTGATGACATGTTTCATGGAGCACTGTGATGACAAGCGTCACGGAGGATTGTGAATGCATTGGCCATGGAGCATTGGGATGACAAGGGCATTGATCATTGTGATGACAATTTTCCTGGAGCACTGGGCTGAAAATGTGCATGGAGTGTTGCGATGACAGGGATCATGGAGCCTTGTGATGATATTGGCCATGGAGCATTGTGATGAGTAGGTCGTGGAGCAATGGGCTGAAAATGTTCATGGATTATTGTGATGACAGGGATCATGGAACATTGGGATGACAAGGGAATGGAGCACAGTGATGACAAGGTCTTGGAGCATTGTGATGTGAAGACCATGGAGACTTGTGATGACAAGTCTTATGGAGCATTCTGATGAAAAGGGGCATGGAGCATTGTGATTACATGGGTCTTGGAGCATTGTGATGACTAGGGCATGGAGCATTGTGATGAGAAGACCATGGAGCATTGTGATGACATGCGTCATGGAGCTTTGTGATGACAAGGGCATGGAGCATTGTGATTACAGGAGTCTTGGAGCATTGTGATGACGAGGGCATGGAGCACTGTGATGAGAAGGCCATGGAGCATTCTGATGCATGAGTCTTGGAGCTTTTTGATGACAAGGGCAAGGAGCATTGTGATTACAGGGATCTTGGAGCATTGTGATGAAAAGGGCATGGATCATTGTGATGAAGAAAGGCATATAGCCTTGTCATGACAGGGTTCAAGGAGCATACTGATGACAAGTGTCAGGGAGCATTGTGATAACAAGTTTATTGAGCATTGTGATGACAAAGATCATGGAGCATTGTGATGAGAAGACCATGGATAATTGTGATGATGAGCGTCATGGGGTGTTGTTATGATAAGTGTCATGGAACATTGTGATAACAAGGGTTTGGAACATTATGATTACAGAGGTCATGGAGAATATTGATTTCATTGTGATGACAATAGCCTGAAGCATTATGATGATGGGCATGGTGCACTGTGATGACAGGGTTCATGGAGCATTGAGATGAAAACAGGCATGGGGCATTGTGATTACAAGGGTCTTGGAGCATTGTGATGGCAAGGGCACGGAACATTTTGAAGAGAAGGCCATAGAACATTGTGATGACAAGTGTCATGGAACCTTGTGATGACTAGGCCGTGGAACATTGTGATGGCAGGGTTAATGGTGCATTGTTATGACAGGCGTAATGGAGCATTATGATGAGAAGGGCATGGAACATTGGTGTGAAATGTTTCATGTATTATTGTGATGAGAGTGGGCATGGATCATTGTGATGACAAGGGCATGGAACACTGTGATACATGGGTCATGCCGGATTGTAATGACAAGGGCATGGAGCATTGTGATGAGAAGGTCATCGAGCATTGTGATGACGAGTGTCATGGAGCTCTGTGATGACAAGGGCATGGAGCAATGTGATGAGAGGGTTCATGGAGCATTGTGATGACAATGACTTGGAGCCTTGTGATGCCAAGGGTCATGGAGCTTTGTGATGACAAGTCATGGAGCATTTTGATGACAAGGGCATGGTGCATTGTGATGAGAAGGGCAGGGAGCCTTTTGATGACCGGGACATGCAGCAATTTGATAAAAAGTGTAATGGAACATTTTGATGGCAGGGGTTATAGAACATTGTGATGTCAGGAGTCTTGGAGCTCTGGGATGAAATGGGTCATGGACCATTTTGCTGACAGGTGTTATAGAACATTGTGATGTCAGGGGTCATAGAACATTGTGATGATAAGGGGATGTAGCATTGTGATGACAGGGTCATGGAACATTGTGATTACAGGGGTGAGGGTGTATTGTGATGACTAGTGATGGAACATTGTGATATCTCTGTTGAGAGACCATTTTGATGAGAAGTGCATGGAGCATTGTGATTACAAAGTTTATGGAGCATTTCAATGACAAGGTTTTGGACCGTTGTGATGAAATGTGCGTGGCACTTTGTGATGACAATGGTCATGGAGCATTGTTGTGACAAAGACATGGTGCATTATGATGAGAAGTGTCACAGAGAATTGTGATGAAAAGTTCATGGAGCATTGTGGTTACAAAGGTCACAGAGCCTTGTGATGACGCGGGCATGGACCATTGTGATGACAAACGTTATGAAGCATTGTGATGACTGGAGTCACGGAGCATTGTGATGACAGGGGTCATGGAGCATTGTGATGACAGGGGCATGGAAAATTTTGATGACAGGGGCATGGAGCATTGGTCTGACAAGTTTCATAGACTATTGTGATGAGTGTGGGCATGGGGCATTGTGATGACAAGGGCACGGAGCATTGTGATGAGAAGGTCATGGAGTATTGTGAAGACAGGTGTCAGGGAACACTGTGATGACATATGTCATGTTCCATTGCGATGACAATGGCATGGAGCATTGTGAGGCCAAATGTAATGGAGGATTGTGATGACAAATATAATGGAGCATTGTGATGACTAGGGCTTGGAGCATTATGATGCCAAGGTCCATTGAGAATTTTCATGAAAAGGTCATGAAGCATTGTGATGACAAGGTCCTGGAGCATTGTGATGAGAAAACCATGGAGCCTTGTGATGACAAGTCTCATGGAGCATACTGATGAAAAGGGGCATGGATCATTGTGATTACAGGGGTGTGGAACGTTGTGAGGACAAGAGCATGGAGCACTGTGAGGAGAAGGCCTAGGAGCATTCTAATGACATGCGTCATTGAGCTTTGTGATGACAAGGGCATGGAACATTGTGATTACAGTGGTCTTGGAGCATTGTGATGAAAAGGGCATGGATCACCTTGATGAAAAAGGCATGGAGCCTTGTCATGACAGGATTCAAGGAACATACAGACAACAAGTGTCAGGGAGCATTTTGATGACAAGTATATTGAGCATTGTGATGACAAGGTCCTGGAGCATTGTGATGAGAAAACTATGGAGCCTTGTGATGACAAATCTCATGGAGCATACTGATGATAAGGGGCATGGACCATTGGGATTACAGGGATTTGTAACATTGTGATTACAAGGTCATGGAGCATTGTGATGAAAAGGGCATGGAGTATTGTGATGACATGTGTCATGGAGCGTTGTGATGACAAGTGTTATGGAACATTGTGATTACAAGGGTTTGGAGCATTGTGATGATAGAGGTCATGGATCATTTTGATTTCAAGGAGCATGGAGCATTGTGATGACAAGGGCATGAAACAATGTGATCCCAAGGCTCACGGAGGATTGTGATGACAATGGAAATGGCGTATTGTGATGACAAGCGCATAGAGCATTGTAATGAAAAGGTCATGTAGCATTTTGCTGACAAAGGCATGGAGCATTGTGAGGACATGTGTCATGGAGCACTATTATGACAAGCATCACGGAGCATTGTGAATGCAGGGGTCATGGAGCATTGGGATGACAAGGGTATGGATCATTGTGATGACAATTTTCCTGGAGCACTGGGCTGAAAATGTTCATGGAGTGTTGTGATGACAGGGGACGTGGAGCCTTGTGATGATATTGGCCATGGAGCATTGTGATGAGTAGGTCGTGGACCAATGGGCTGAAAATGTTCATGGATTATGGTGATGACAGGGATCATGGAACATTGGGATGACAAGGGAATGGAGCATGGTGATGACAAGGTCCTGGAGCATTGTGATGTGAAGACCATGGAGACATGTGATGACAAGTCTCATGGAGCATTCTGATGAAAAGGGGCATGGAGCATTGTGATTACAGGGGTCTTGGAGCGTTGTGATGACTAGGGCATGGAGCATTTTGTTGAGAAGGCCATGGAGCATTCTGATGACATGTGTCATGGAGCGTTGTTATGACAAGGGCATGGAGCATTGTGATTACAGGGATCTTGGAGCAGTGTGATGAAAAGGGCATGGATCATTGTGATGAAAAAGGCATGGAGCCTTGTCGTGACAGGGTTCAAGGAGCATACTGATGACAAGTGTCAGGGAGCATTGTGATAACAAGTTTATTGAGCATTGTGATGACAAAGATCATGGAGCATTGTGATGAGAAGACCATGGATAATTGTGATGATGAGCGTCATGGGGTGTTGTGATGATAAGTGTCATGGAACATTGTGATAACAAGGGTTTGGAACATTATGATTACAGAGGTCATGGAGAATATTGATTTCATTGTGATGGCAATAGCCTGAAGCATTATGATGATGGGCATGGTGCACTGTGATAACAGGGTTCATGGAGCATTGAGATGAAAAGGGGCATGGGGCATTGTGATTACAAGGGTCTTGGAGCATTGTGATGGCAAGGGCATGGAGCATTTTGATGAGAAGGCCATAGAACATTGTGATGACAAGTGTCATGGAACCTTGTGATGACTAGGCCGTGGATCATTGTGATGGCAGGGGTCATGGTGCATTGTTATGACAGGCGTAATGGAGCATTATGATGAGAAGGGCATGGGACATTGGTCTGAAATGTTTCATATATTATTGTGATGAGAGTGGGCATGGGGCATTGTGACGACAAGGGCACGGAACACTGTGATACATGGGTCATGCAGGATCGTAATGACAAGGGCATGGAGCATTGTGATGAGAAGGGCATCGAGCATTGTGATGACAAGTGTCATGGAGTTTTGTGATGACAAGAGCATGGAGCAATGGGATGAGAGGGTTCATGGAGCATTGTGATGACAATGACTTGGAGCCTTGTGATGCCAAGGGTCATGGAGCTTTGTGATGACAAGTCATGGAGCATTTTGATGACATGGGCATGGTGCATTGTGATGAGAAGGCAGGGAGCCTTTTGATGACCGGGTCATGTAGCAATTTGATAAAAAGTGTAATGGAACATTTTGATGGCAGGGGTTATACAACATTGTGATGTCAGGAGTCTTGGAGCTTTGGGATAAAAAGGGTCATGGAGCATTTTGATGACAGGTGTTATGGAACATTGTGATGTCAGGGGTCATGGAACATTGTGATGATAAGGGGAGGTAGCATTGTGATGACAGGGTCATGGAACATTGTGATTACAGGGATGAGGGAGTATTGTGATGACTAGTGATGGAACATTGTGATATCTCTGGTGAGAGAGCATTTGGATTAGAAGTGCATGGAGCATTGTGATTACAAGGTTTATGGAGCATTTCAATGACAAGGTTGTGGACCGTTGTGATGAAATGAGCGTGGCACTTTGTGATGACAGTGGTCATGGAGCATTGTTCTGCCAAAGACATGGTGCATTGTGATGACAAGGGTCACCGAAAATTGTGATGAAAAGTTCATGGAGCATTGTGTTTACAAAGGTCACAGAGCCTTGTGATGACGCGGGCATGGACCATTGTGATGACAAACGTTATGAAGCATTGTGATGACTGGAGTCATGGAGCATTGTGATGACAGGGATCATGGAGCGTTTTGATGACAAGGCCATGGAGCATTGTGATGACAGGGGCATGGAGTATTAGTCTGACAAGTTTAATAGATTATTGTGATGAGAGTGGGCATGGTGCATTGTGATGACAAGGGCACAGAGCATGGTGATGAGAAGGTCATGGAGTATTGTGAAGACAGGTGTCAGGGAACACTGTGATGACATATGTCATGGTCCATTGCGATGACAATGGCATGGAGCATTGTGATGGCAAATGTAATGGAGGATTGTGATGACAAATATAATGGAGCATTGTGATGACTAGGGTTTGGAGCATTATGATGACAAGGGCCATTGAGGATTTTCATGACAAGGTCATGAAGCATTGTGATGACTAGTTCCTGGAGCATTGTGATGAGAAAACCATGGAGCCTTGTGATGAGAAGTCTCATGGAGCATACTGATGAAAAGGGGCATGGAGCATTGTCATTACAGGGGTCGTGGAACATTGTGAAGACAAGGGAATGGAGCACTGTGAGGAGAAGGCCAAGGAGCATTCTAATGAGATGTGTCATTGAGCTTTGTGAAGACAAGGGCATGGAACATTGTGATTACAGTGGTCTTGGAACATTGTGATGAAAAGGGCATGGATCACCTTGATGAAAAAGGCATGGAGCCTTCTCATGACTGGGTTCAAGGAGCATACAGACAACTAGTGTCAGGGAGCATTTTGATGACAAGTGTATTGAGCATTGTGATGACAAGGTCCTGGAGCATTGTGATGAGGAAACCATGGAGCCTTGTGATGACAAATCTCATGGAGCATACTGATGAAAAGGGGCATGGACCATTGGGATTACAGGGGTTTGGAACATTGTGATTACAAGGTCATGGAGCATTGTGATGAAAAGGGCATGGAGTATTGTGATGACATGCGTCATGGAGCGTTGTGATGACAAGTGTTATGGAACATTGTGATTACAAGAGTTTGGAGCATTGTGATGATAGAGGTCATGGATCATTTTGATTTCAAGGAGCATGGAGCATTGTGATGACAAGGGCATGAAACAATGTGATCCCAAGGCTCACGGAGGATTGTGATGACAATGGAAATGGAGTATTGTGATGTCAAGCTCATAGAGCATTGTTATGAAAAGGTCTTGTAGCATTTTGCTGACAAAGGCATGGAGCATTGTGATGACATGTGTCATGGAGCACTATTATGACAAGCGTCACGGAGCATTGTGAATGCAGGGTTCATGGATCATTGTGATGAAAAGGGCATGGATCTTTGTGATGACAAGTTTCCTGGAGCACTGGGCTGAAAATGTTCATGGAGTGTTGTGATGACATGGGTCATAGAGCCTTGTGATGATATTGGCCATGGAGCATTGTGATGAGTAGGTCGTGGAGCAATGGGCTGAAAATGTTCATGGATTATTGTGATGACAGGGATCATGGGACTTTGGGATGATAAGGGAATGGAGCATGGTGATGACAAGGTCCTGGAGCATTGTGATGTGAAGACCATGGAGACTTGTGATGACAAGTCTCATGGAGCATTCTGAAGAAAATGGGCATGGAGCATTGTGATTACAGGGGTCTTGGAGCATTGTGATGACTAGGGCATGGAGCATTGTGATGAGAAGGCCATGGAGCATTCTGATGACATGTGTCATGGAGCTTTGTGATGACCAGGGCATGGAGCACTGTGATTACAGGGATCTTGGAACATTGTGATGAAAAGGGCATGGATCATTCTGATGAAAAAGGCATGGAGCCTTGTCATGACAGGGTTCCAGGAGCATACTGATGACAAGTGTCAGGGAGCATTGTGATAACAAGTGTATTGAGCATTGTGATGACAAAGATCATGGAGCATTGTGATGAGAAGACCATGGATAATTGTGATGATGAGAGTCATGGGGTGTTGTGATGATAAGTGTTATGGAATATTGTGATAACAACGGTTTGGAGGATTATGATTACAGTGGTCATGGAGAATATTGATTTCATTGTGATGACAATAGCCTGAAGCATTATGATGATGGGCATGGTGCACTGTGATGACAGGGTTCATGGAGCATTGAGATGAAAAGGGGCATGGGGCATTTTTATTACAAGGGTCTTGGAGCATTGTGATGACAAGGGCATGGAGCATTTTGATGAGAAGTCCATGGAACATTCTGATGACAAGTGTCATGGAAGCTTGTGATGACTACGCCGTGGAACATTTTGATGGCAGGGGTCATGGTGCATTGTTATGGCAGGCGTAATGGAGCATTATGATGAGAAGGGCATGGAACATTTGTCTGAAATGTTTCATATATTATTGTGATGAGAGTGGGCATGGAGCATTGTGATGACAAAGGCAGGGAACACTGTGATACATGGGTCATGCAGGATTGTAATGACAAGGGCATGGAGCATTGTGATGAGAAGGGCATCGAGCATTGTGATGACAAGTGTCATGGAGCTTTGTGATTACAAGAGCATGGAACAGTGTGATGAGAGGGTTCATGGAGCATTGTGATGACAATGACTTGGAGCATTGTGATACCAAGGGTCATGGAGGTTTGTGATGACAAGTCATGGAGCATTTTGATGACAAGGGCATGGTGCATTGGGATGAGAAGGGCGGGGAGCCTTTTGATGACCGGGTCATGAAGCAATTTGATAAAATGTGTAATGGAACATTTTGATGGCAGGGGTTATAGAACATTGTGATGTCAGGAGTCTTGGAGCTTTGGGATAAAAAGGGTCATGGAGCATTTTGATGGCAGGTGTTATGGAACATTGTTATGTCGGGGGTCATGGAACATTGTGATGATAAGGGGATGTAGCATTGTGATGACAGGGTCATTCATCATTGTGATTACAGGGGTGAGGGAGTATTGTGATGAATAGTGATGGAACATTGTGATATCTCTGGTGAGAGAGCATTTTGATGAGAAGTGCATGGAGCATTGTGATTACAAGGTTTATGGAGCATTTCAATGACAAGGTTGTGGACCGTTGTGATGAAATGCGCTTGGCAATTTGTGATGACAAGGGTCAAGGAGCATTGTTCTGACAAAGACATGGTGCATTGTGATGACAAGGGTCACAGAGAATTGTGATGAAAAGTTCATGGAGCATTGTGGTTACAAAGGTCACAGAGCCTTTTGATGACACGGGTATGGACCATTGTGATGACAAACATTATTAATCATTGTGATGAGGGGAATCATGGAGCATTGTGATGACAAGGACATGGAGCATTGTGATGACAGGGGCATGGAGCATTGGTTTGACAAGTTTCATAGATTATTGTGATTGGAGTGGGCATGGTGCATTGTGATGACAAGGGCACGGAGCATTGTGATGAGAAGGTCATGTAGTATTGTGAAGAAAGGTGTCAGGGAACACTGTGATGACATATGTCATGGTCCATTGCGATGACAATGGCATGGAGCATTGTGATGCCAAATGTAATGGAGGATTGCGATGACAAATATAATGGAGCATTGTGATGAGTAGGGCTTGGAGCATTATGATGACAAGGGCCTTTGAGAATTTTCATGACAAGGTCATGAAGCATTGTGATGACAATGTCCTGGAGCATTGTGATGAGAAAACCATGGAGCCTTGTGATGACAAGTCTCATGGATCATACTGATGAAAAGGGGCATGGAGCATTGTGATTACAGGGGTCGTGGAACTTTGTGAAGACAAGGGAATGGAGCACTGTGAAGAGAAGGCCAAGGAGCATTCTAATGACATGCGTCATTCAGCTTTGTGATGACAAGGGCATGGAACATTGTGATTACAGTGGTCTTGGAGCATTGTGATGAAAAGGGCATGGATCACCTTGATGAAAAAGGCATGGAGCCTTGTCATGACAGGGTTCAAGGAGCATACAGACAACAAGTTTCAGGGAGCATTTTGATGACAAGTGTATTGAGCATTGTGATGACAAGGTCCTGGAGCATTGTGATGAGAAAACTATGGAGCCTTTTGATGAGAAATCTCTTGGAGCATACTGATGAAAAGGGGCATGGAGCATTGTGAGGAGAAGACCAAGGATCATTCTGATGGCATGCGTTATTGAGCTTTGTGAGGACAAGGGCATGGAGCATTGTGATGACAAGGGTCATGGAGCATTGTGATGAAAACGGCCATTGAGAATTTTGATGAAAAGGTCGTGAAGCATTGTGATGACAAAGGCATGGAGCTCGCTATGACAAGGGTCATGGGGCATTGCGATGACATGTTAATGGAGAATTGTGATTACAAAAGCATGTAACATTGTGATGAGAACTGTCATGGAGCATTGTGATGACAAGCACGTGGAGAATTGTGATGACAAGGGGCATGGAGCATTGTGATGACAGGTGTCATGGAGCATTGTGATGACAGGGGAGATGGATAATTATGATGACAAGGGGCATGGAGCATTCTGATGACAAGCTTGTGGAGTATTGTGCTGACAAAGCCTGTAACAGTGTGATGAGAAGTGTCATGGAACATAGTGATGCCAAGGACGTGGATAATTTTGATGACATGGAACATGGAGCATTGTGATGACTAGGACATGGAGCATTGTGATGGCAAGACCGTGGAGCATTGTGATGAGAACACCATGGATAATTGTGATGACGAGCGTCATGGAGCACTGTAATGACAAGGGGTATGGAGCATTGTGATGTCAGGGGACATGGAGCCTTTTGATGAAAAGGGTCATGGAGCATTTTGATGACATGGCTTATAGAACATTGTGATGTCATAGCTCATCGAACATTGTGATGATAAGTGCATGTAGCACTGTGATGACAAGAGTCATGGCACATTGTGTTTACAGAGATGAAGGAGTATTTTGATGAATAGTGATGTAACATTGTGATATCAGTGGTGAGAGAGCATATTGATGAGAAGTTCATGGAGCATTGTGATGACAAGGTTAATGGAGCATTGTGATGACAAGATTGTGGAGCACTGTGATGACAAGCGCATGTTGCATTGTGATGAAATGTGTGATGGAGCATTGTGCTGACAAGCACATGGAGCACTGTGATGACAACGGTCATGGAGCATTGTGCTGAGAAAGGCATAGAGCATTGTGATGACACGGGTCAAAGAGCATTGTGATGAAAATTTCATGGAGCACTAAGGTTAAAAATGTCCCAGATACCGTTGATGACGAGGGCATGGACCATTGTGTTGACAAAGGTCATGAAGAAATGTGATGACTGGAGTCAATGAGCATTGTGATGACATGGGTCATGGAGCATTGTGATAAAAATGGCATGGAGCATTGTGATGACAAGGGCATGGAGCACTGGTCTAATAAGTTTCATGGATTATTGCAATGACAGTTGGAATGGCACATTGTGATGACAAGGGCATGGAGCATTGTGATGACCAGGTCATGCAGTATTGTGAAGACAGGTGTCAGGGAGCATTGTAATGACATATGTAATGGCCCATTGTGATGACAATGGCATGGATCATTGTGATGCCAAGTGTCATGGAGGATTCTGATGACAAAGGTAATGGAGCATTGTGATGACAATGGCTTGGAGCATTCTGATGACAAGGGTCAGGGAGCATTGTGCTGGCAAGTGTCATGGATCATTGGGCTGAAAATGTTCATGGAGTATTGTGATGACAGGGGTCATGGAACATTGTGATGACAAGTCTCATGGAGCATTCTGATGAAAAGGGGCATGGAACATTGTGATTACAGGTGTCTTGGAACATTGTTATGACAAGGGCGTGGAGCATTGGTCTAAAAATTTCACGGATTATTGCGATGACAGTTGGATTGGCACATTGTGATGAAAAGGGCATGCAGCATTGGTCTAATATGTTTCATGGATTATTGCGATGACAGTTGGATTGGCACATTGTGATGACAAGGGCATGGAGCATTGTGATCACCAGGCCATGCCATATTGTGAAGACAGGTGTCAGGGAGCACTGTGATGACATATGTAATGACCCATTGTGATGACAATGGCATGGAGAATTGTGATGACAAGGTTTATGCAGCATTGTGATGACAAGATTGTGGAGCACTGTGATGACAAGCACATGGTGCATTGAGATGACATATGTCATGGAGCATTGTGCTGACAAGCGCATGGAGAATTGTGATGACAAGGGTCATGGAGCACTGTGCTGAGAAAGGCATAGAGCATTGTGATGACATGGGTCAAAGAGCATTATGATGAAAAGTTCATGGAGCATTGTGGTTAAAAAGGTTACCGAGACTGTTGATGACGAGGGCCTGTACCATTGTGATGACAAAGGTCATGAACCATTGTGATGACTGGAGTCACGGAGCATTGTGAAGACAGGGGACATGGAGCATTGTTATGACTGAGGTTATGGAGAATTTTGATTTCATCGTGCTGACAAGAGCCGGAAGCATGATGATGATGGGCATGATGCATTGTGATGACAGGGTTCATGGAGCACTGAGATGAAAAGGGCCATGTAGCATTGTGATTACAGGGTTCTTGGAGCATTGTTATGACAAGGGCATTGAGCATTTTGATGAGAAGTCCATGGAACATTCTGATAACATGTGTCATGGAGCTTTGTGATGAAAAGGGCATGGAGCATTGTGATTACAGGGGTCTTGGAGCATTGTGATGACACGTGTCCTGGAGCCTTGTGATGACAAGGCCGTGGAACATTGTGATGGCAGGGGTCATGGAGCATTGTTATGACAGTGGTAATGGAGCATTGTGATGAGAAGGGCATGGAGCATTTTGATTACAAGTGTTATGGAGCATTGTTATGACAAATATGTGGACCGTTGTGATAAAAAGTGCGTGGCACATAGTGATGACAAGGGTCATGGAGCATTGTTCTGACAAAGGCATGGAGCTATTGTGATGACAAAGGTCAAGGAGCATTGTGATGAAAATTTCATGGAGCATTGTGGTTACAAATGTCAAAGAGCCTTCTGATGACGCGGGAATGGACCATTGTGATGACAAATGTTATGAAGCATTGTGATGACTGGAGTCACGGAGCATTGTGATGACAGGGGACATGGAGCATTGTGATGACAACGGCATGGAGCACTGTGATGACAGGGGCATGGAGCATTGGTCTGCCAAGTTTCATAGATTACTGTGATGACAGTGGACATGGTGCATTGTGATGACAAGGGCACGGATCATTGTGATGAGAAGGTCATGAAGTATTGTGAAGACAGGTGTCAGGGAGCATTGTGATGACATATGTCATGGTCCATTGCGATAACAATGGCAGGGAGCATTTTGATGCCAAATGTAATGGAGGATTGTGATGACAAATATAAAGGAGAGTTGTGATGACTAGGGCTTGGAACATTATGATGACAAGGGTCATTGAGAATTTTCATGACAAGGTCGTGAAGCATTTTGATGACAAGGTCCTGGAGCACTGTGATGAGAAAACCATGGAGTCTTGTGATGATATATCTCATGGAGCATACTGATGAAATGGGGCATGGAGCATTGTGATTACAGGGGTCTCTGAACATTGAGATGAAAAGAGCATGGAGCATTGTGAGGAGAAGGCAAAGGAGCATTCTAATGACA
Organism: Mesoplodon bidens; assembly: GCF_964165515.1. Classification (NCBI taxonomy): domain Eukaryota; kingdom Metazoa; phylum Chordata; class Mammalia; order Artiodactyla; family Ziphiidae; genus Mesoplodon; species Mesoplodon bidens. Next base: position 47,467 of record NW_027671243.1, on the reverse strand, counting down.
TGCGTCATTGAGGTTTGTGATGACAAGGACATGGATCATTGTGATTACATGGGACTTTGAGCACTGTGATGAAAAGGGCATGGATCATTGTGAGGAAAAGGTCATAGAGCCTTGTCATGACAGGGTTCGAGGAGCATACAGACAACAAGTGTCATGGAGCATTTTGATGACAAGTGTAAAGAGCATTGTGATGACAAAAGTCATGGAGCATTGTGATGAGAAGACCATGGATAATTGTGATGACGAGCTTTATGGGGCATTGTGTTGACAAGTGTTAAGGAATATTGTGATCACAAGGGTTTGGAGCATTGTTTTGACAGAGGTCATGGAGCATTTTGATTTCATTGTGATGACAATAGCATGAAGCATTATGATGATGGGCATGGTTCATTGTGATGACAGGGTTCACGGATCATTGAGATGTAATGAAGCATGGAGCATTGTGATTACAGGGGTATTGGAGCATTGTGATGAGAAGGGTCATGGAGCCTTGTGATGACAATACCATAGAACATCGTGATGGCAGGGCTCCTGGAGCATTGTTATGACAGGTGTAATGTAGCATTGTGATGGCAAGGTCATGGAACATTGTGATGAGAAAGCCATGGAGCATTCTGATGACATGTGTCATGGAGCTTTGTGATGACAAGGGCATGGAGCAATGTGATGAGAGCGTTCATGGAACATTGTGATGACAATGACATGGAGCATTGTGATGCCAAGGGTTATGGATCTTTGTGATGACAAAGGTCATGGTGCATTCTGATGACAACGGCGTTGTGCATTGTGATGAGAAGGGCAGGGAGCATTGTGATGACAGGGTCATGGAGCAATTTGATGAAAACTGTCATGAATCATTTTAATGACGGGGTTATGGAACATTGTGATGTAAGGGGTCATCAAACATTGTGATGATAAGTGCATGTAGCATTGTGATGACAGGAATCATGGAACATTGTGATGACATGGTGAGGGAGCATTGGGACGAATAGTGATGTAACATTGTGATATCAGTGGTGAGAGAGCATTATGTTGAGAAGTGCATGGAGCATTGTGATGCCTATGTTTATGGAGCATTTTGATGACAAGATTGTGGAGCACTGTGATGACTATTGCATGGTGCATTGTGATGACATGTGTCTTGGAGTATTGTTCTGACCAGCAAATGGAGCATTGTGATGACAAGGCTCAGGGAGCATTGTGCTAACAAGTGCATGGAGAATTGTGATGACAACGGTCATAGAGCATTCTGATGACAAGCTTGTGGAGTATTTTGATGAAAATTGCATGGAGCACTGTGATGAAAATGGCATGGTACATTGTGATGAAAACGGCATGGAGCCTTTTCGTGACAGTGTTCAAGGAGCATTCTGACGACAAGTGTCAGGGAGCATTGTGGTGACAAGTGTATTGAGAATTGTGATGACAAAGTTCATGGAGCATTTTGATGAAAAGGGCATGGAGTATTGTGATGACAGGCATCATGGAGCGTTGTGATGACAAAGGTTTTTGAACTTTGTGATCACAAGGGTTTGGAACATTGTGATGACAGAGGTCATGGATCATTTTGATTTCAAGGAGCATAGAGCATTGTGATGACAAGGGCATGAAGCAATGTGATCCCAAGGTTCATGGAGGATTGTGATGACAATAGTAATGGAGTATTGTGAGGAAAGTGCATTGAGCATTGTAATGACCAATAATGTAGCAATTTGCTGACAAAGGCATGGAGCATTGTGATGACAAATGTCATGGAGCACTGTGGTAACAAGCATCACGAAGCATTGTGAATACAGGGGTCATGGAGCATTGGGATGACAAGGGCATGTATGATTGTGATGACAAGTGTCATGGAGCATTGGGCTGAAAATGTTCATGGAGTGTTGTGATGACTGGGGTCATGGAGCATTGTGATGGCAGAGGTCATGGAGAATTTTGATTTTATTGTGCTTACAATAGCCTGATGCATTATGATGATGGGCATGATGCATTGAGATGAAAGGTATCATGAAGCATTGAGATGAAAAAGGGCATGGAGCATTGTGATTACAGGGGTATGGGAGCTTTGTGATGACAAGGGCATGGAGCATTGTGATGCCAAATGTAATGGATGATTGTGATGACAAATATAATGGAGCATTGTGATGACTAGGGCGTGGATCATTATGTTGACAAGGGCCATTGAGAATTTTCATGGCAAGGTCGTGAAGCATTGTGATGACAAGTTCCTGGAACATTGTGATGAGAAAACAATGGAGCCTTGTGATGACAAATCTCATGGAGCATACTGATGAAAAGGGGCATGGAGCATTGTTATTACAGGGGTCTTGGAGCACTGTGATGATAAGGGCATGGAGCATTTTGATGAGAAGGCCATGGAACATTCTGATGACATGTGTCATGGAGCTTTGTGGTGACAAGTGCATGGAGCATTGTGATTACAGGGATCTTGGAGCATTGTGATGACAAGTGTCATGGAGCCTTGGGATGACAAGGCCGTGGAACATTGTGATGGCAGGGATCATCGATGATTGTTATGATAGGGGTAACGGAGCATTGTGATGAGTAGGGCAAGGAGCATTGTGATTACAAGGTTTATGGAGCATTGGGATGACAAATTTGTGGACCGTTGTGATGAAAAGTGCGTGGCACATTGTGATGACAAGGGTCATGGAGCATTTTTCTGACAATGGCATGGAGCATTGTGATGACAAGGGTCATGGAGCATTGTGATGAAAAGTTCATGGAGCATTGTGGTTACAAAGGTCACAGATGCTTATGATGATGCGAGCATGGACCATTGCGATGACAAATGTTATGAAGCATTGTGATGACTGGAGTCACGGCCCATTGTGATTACATGGGTCTTGGAGCACTGTGATCACAAGGCATGGAACATTTTGATGAGAAGGACATGGAACATTCTGATGACATGTGTCATGGAGCTTTGTGATGACAAGGGCATGGAGCATTGTGATTACAGGGGTCTTGGAGCATTGTGATGACAAGTGTCTTGGAGCCTTGTGATGACAATGTCATGGAACATTGTGATGGCAGAGGTCATGGATCATTGTTATGATGGGGTAATGGAGCATTGTGATGAGAAGGGAAAGGAGCATTGTGATTTCAATGTTTATGTAGCATTGCGATGAGAAATGTGCGGACCGTTGTGATTAAAAGTGCGTGGCACATTATGATGACAAGGGTCATGGAGCATTTTCTGACAAAGGCATGGAGCATTGTGATGACAAGGGTCACGGAGCATTGTGGTTACAACGGTCACAGATCCTTGTGATGATGCAGGCATGGAACATTGTGATGACAAATGTTATGAAGCATTGTGATGACTGGAGTCACGGAGCAACGTGATGACGGGTCATGGAGCATTGTGATGACAAGGGCATGGAGCATTGTGATGACAAGGGCATGGAGTATTTTGAAGAAAGGTGTAAGGGAGCATTGTGATGACATATGTCATGGTCCATTGCGATGACAATGGAAGGGAGCATTGTGATGCCAAATGTAATGTAGGATTGTGGTGACAAATATAATGAAGCATTGTGATGACTAGGACTTGGAGCATTATGATGAAAAGGGCCACTGAGTATTTTTATGACAAGTCATGAAGCATTGTGATGACAAGGTCCTGAGCATTGTGATGAGAAAACCGTGGAGCCTTGTGATGACAAATCTCATGGAGCGTACTGAAGAAAAGGGACATGGACCATTGTGATTACAGGGGTCTTGGAACTTTGTGTTGACATGGGCATGGAGCATTGTGAGGAGAAGGCCAAGGAGCATTCTAATGACATACGTCTTTGAGATCTGTGATGACAAGGGCATGGAGCATTCTGATGCCAAATGTAATGGAGGATTATGATGACAAATATAATAGAGCATTGTGATGACTAGGGCTTGGAGCATTATGTTGACAAGGGCCATTGGGAATTTTCATTGCAAGGACGTGAAGCATTTTGTTGACAAGGTCTTGGAGCACTGTGATGAGAAAACCATGGAGCCTTCTGATGACAAATCTCATGGAGCATACTGATGAAAAGGGGCATAGAGCATTGTGATTACAGGTGTCTTGTAGCACTGTGATGACAAGGGCATGGAGCATTTTGATGAAAAGGCCATGGAACATTCTGATGACATGTGTCATGGAGCTTTGTGGTGACAAGTGCATGGAGCATTGTGATTACAGGGATCTTGGAGCATTGCAATGACAAGTGTCATGGAGCATTGTGATGACAAGGCCGTTGAACACTGTGATGGCAGGGATCATGGATCATTGTTACGATAGGGGTAACGGAGCATTGTGAAGAGTATGGCAAGGGGCATTGTGATTACAAGTTTTATGGAGCATTGCGATGACAAATTTGTGGACAATTGTGATGAAAAGTGCGTGGCACTTTGTGATGACAAGGGTCATGGAGCATTTTTTTGACAATGGCATGGAGCATTGTGATGACAAGTGTCACAGAGCATTGTGATGAAAAGTTCATGGAGCATTGTGGTTACAAAGGTCACAGATCCTTGTGATGATGCGGGCATGGACCACTGTGATGACAAATGTTATGAAGCACGGTGATGACTGGAGTCACAGAGCATTGGAGTTACAGGGGTCTTGGAGCATTGTGATGAGAAGTGTCATGGAGCCTTGTGATGACAAGGCCATGTACCATCGTGATGGCAGGTGTCATGGAGCATTGTTATGAGAGGTGTAATGGAGCATTGTGATGGCACGGGCGTGGAGCATTGTGATGAGAATGCCATGGAGCATTCTGATGACATGTGTCATGGAGCTTTGTGATGACAAGGGCATGGAGCAATGTGATGAGAGCGTTCATGGAGCTTCGTGATGACAATGACATGGAGCATTGTGATGCCAAGTGTCATGGATATATGTGATGACAAAGGTCATGAAGCATTTTGATGACAAGGGTGTTGTGCATTGTGATGAGAAGGGCAGGGAGCATTGTGATGACAGGGTCATGGAGCAATTTGATGTAACGGGTCATGGAATATTATGAGGGCAGGGGTTATGGAACATTGTGATATCAGGGGTCATGGAGCATTTTGATGAAACGGGTCATGGAGCATTTTGATGACAGGGGTTATGGAACATTGTGATGTCAGGGGTCATCGAACATTGTGTTGATAATGCATGTAGCATTGTGATGACAGGAGTCATGGAACATTGTGATGACAGGGATGAGGGTGTATTGTAACGAATTATGATGTAATATTTTGATATCAGTGGTGAGAGAGCATTTTGATGAGAAGTGCATGGAGCATTGTGATGACAAAGTTTATGGAGCATTGTGAAGACAAGATTGTGGAGCACTTTGATGACAAGCGAATGGTGCACTGTGATGACATGTGTCGTGGAACATTGTGCTGACAAGCGCATGGAGCATTGTGATGACAAGGGTCATGGAGCATTGTGCTGAGAAAGGCATAGTGCATTGTGATGACAAGGGTCAAAGAGCATTGTGATGAAAAGTTCATGGAGCATTGTGGTTAAAAAGGTCACAGAGACTGTTGATGACGAGGGCATGGACCACTGTGATGACAAAGGTCATGAAGCATTGTGATGACTGGAGTCACGGAGCATTTTGATGACAGGGGTCATGGAGCATTGTGATAACAAGGGCATGGAGCATTGTGATGACAAGGGCATGGAACATTGGTCTAATAAGTTTCATGGATTATTGCGATGACAATTGGAAGGGCTCATTGTGATGACAAGGGCATTGAGCATTGTGATGACCAGGTCATGCAGTATTGTGAAGACAGGTGTCAGGGAGCATTGTGATGACATATGTAATGGCCCATTGTGATGACAATGGCATGGAGCATTGTGATGCCAAGTGTCATGGAGGATTCTGATGACAAAGGTAATGGAGCATTGTGATGACAATGGCTTGGAGCATTGTGATGACAAGGGTCAGGGAGCATTGTGCTGACAAGTGCATGGAGAATTATGATGACAAGGGTCATGGAGCATTCTGAAGGCAAGCTAGTGGAGTATTTTGATGACAATTGCATGGAGCATTGTGATGAAATGGCATGCGGCATTGTGATGAAAAAGGCATGGAGTCTTTTCGTGACAGGGTTTAAGGAGCATTCTGACGACAAGTGTCAGGGAGCATTGTGATGACAATTGTACTGAGAATTGTGATGACAAAGGTCATGGAACATTGTGATGAAAAGGACATGGAGTATTGTGATGACAGGCATCATGGAGTGTTGTGATGACAAGTGTTATGGAACTTTGTGATCACAAGGGTTTGGAGCATGGTGATGACAGAGGTCATGGATCATTTTGATTTCAAGGAGCATGGAGCATTGTGATGACAAGAGCATGAAGCAATGTGATCCCAAGGTTCATGGAGGATTGTGATGACAATGGTAATGCAGTATTGTGATGACAAGAGCATAGAGCCTTGTAATGACAAGGTCACGTAGCATTTTGCTGACAAATGCATGGAGAATTGTGATGACAGGTGTCATGGAGCACTGTGATGACAAGCGTCACGGAGCATTGTGAATACAGGGGTCATGGAGCATTGGGATGACAAGGGCATGGATGATTTTGATGACAAGTGTCATGGAGCATTGGGCTGAAAATGTTCATGGAGTATTGTGATGACAGGGGTCATGGAGCATTGTGATGGCAGAGGTCATGGAGAATTTTGATTTCATTGTGCTGATAATAGCCTGAAGCATTATGATGATGGGCATGACGCATTGTGATGACAGGTATCACGGAGCTTTGTGAAGAATAGGGGCATGGAGCATTGTGATTACTGGGGTCTTGGAGTATTGTGATGACTAGGGCAAGGAGCACTTTGATGAGAAGTTCATGGAACATTCTGATGACCTGTGTCATGGAGCCTTGTAATGAAAAGGCCGTGGAATATTGTGATGTCAGGGGTCATGGAGCATTGATAAGACAGGCGTAATGGAGAATTGTGATGAGAAGGGCATGGAGGATTTTGACAGCAAGGAATATGGAACATTGCAATGACAAATTTCTGGACCGTTGTGATGAAAAGCTCTTGGCACATTGTAATGACAAGGGTCATTGAGCAGTTTTCTGACAAAGGCTTGGAGCAGTGTGATGACAATGGTCACGGAGCATTTTGATGAAAATTTCATGGAGCATTGTGGTTACAAACGTCACACAGCCTTGTGATGACACGGGCATGGATCACTGTGATGACAAATGTTATGAAGCATTGTGATGCATGGAGTCACGGAGCATTGTGATGACAGTGGTCCTGGAGCATTGTGATGACAAGGGTATGGAGCATTGTGATGTCAGGGGCATGGAGCATTGGTCTGACAAGTTTCATAGATTATTGTGATGACAGTGGACATGGTTCACTGTGATGAGAAGGGCATGGAGCATTGTGATGAGAAGGTCATGGATTATTTTGAAGAAAGCTGTCAGGGAGCATTGTGATGACATATGTCATGGTCCAATGAGATGACAATGGCAGGGAGCATTGTGATGCCAAATGTAATGGAGGATTGTGATGACAAATATAATGGACCATTGTGATGACTAGGGCTTGGAGCATTATGATGACAAGGGTCAGGGAGCATTGTGCTGACAAGTGCATGGAGAATTGTGATGACAGGGGACATGGAGCATTGTGATAACAAGTGCATGTAGCATTGTTATGAAAAGGGCATGGAGCATTGGTCTAATAAGTTTCATGGATTATTGCAATGACAGTTGAAAGGGCGCATTGTGATGACAAGGGCATGGAGCATTGTCATGACCAGGTCATGCAGTATTGTGAAGACAGGTGTCAGGGAGCATTGTGATGACATATGTAATGGCCCATTGTGATGACAATGGCATGGAACATTGTGATGCCAAGTGTCATGGAGTATTCTGATGACAAATGTAATGGAGCATTGTGATGACAATGGCTTGGAGCATTGTGATGACAAGGGTCAGGGAGCATTGTGCTGACAAGTGCATGGAGAATTGTGATGACAAGGGTCATGGAGCATTCTGATGACAAGCTTGTGGAGTATTTTGATGACAATGGCATGGAGCATTGTGATGAAAATGGCATGGGTCATTGTGATGAAAATGGCATGGAGCCTTTTCGTGACAGGGTTCAAGGAGCATTCTGAGGACAAGTGTCAGGGAGCATTGTGATGACAAGTGTATTGAGAATTGGGATGACAATGATCATGGAGCATTGTGATGAAAAGGGCATGGAGTATTGTGATGACAGGCATCATGGAGCATTGTGATGACAAGTTTTATGGAACTATGTGATCACAAGGGTTTGGAGCATTGTGATGACAGAGGTCATGGATCATTTTGATTTCAAGGTGCATGGAGCATTGTGATGACAAGAGCATGAAGCATCGTGATCCCAAGTTCATGGAGGATTGTGATGACAATGATAATGGAGTATTGTGGTGACAAGCGCATAGAGCATTGTAATGACAAGGTCATGGAGCATTTTGTTGACAAAAGCATGGAGCATTGTGAAGAAATGTGTCATGGAGCACTGTGATGACAAGGGTCACGGAGCATTGTGAATACAGGGGTCATGGAGCATTGGCATGACAAGGGCATGGATCATTGTGATGACAAATGTCATGGAGCATTGGGCTGAAAATGTTCATGGAGCATTGTGATGACAGGGGTCATGGAGCATTGTGATGGCAGAAGTCATGGATAATTTTGATTTCATTGTCCTGACAATAGCCTGAAGTATTATGATGTTGGGCATGATGCAATGTGATGACAGCGATCATGGAACACTGAGATGAAAAGGGGCATGGAGCATTGTGATTACAGGGATCTTGGAGCACTGTGATGACAGGGGCATGGGGCATTCTGATGAGAAGCACATGGAACATTCTGATGGCATGTGCCATGGAGCTTAGTGATGACAAGGGCATGGAGCATTGTGATTACAGGGTTCTTGGATCATTGTGATGACAAGTGTCATGGAGCCTTGTGATGACAAGGCCGTGGCACTTTGTGATGACAGCGGTCATGGAGCATTGTTATGACAGTGGTAATGCAGCATTTTGATGAGAAGGGAAAGGAGCATTTTGATTAAACGGTTTATGGAGCATTGTGATGACAAATTTGTAGACCGTTTTGATGAAAATTGCGTGGCACATTGTGATGACAAGGGTCATGGAGAATTTTTCTTACAAAGGCTTGGAACATTGTGATGACAAGGTTCAGGGAGCATTGTGATGAAAAGTTCATGGAGCATTGTGCTTATAAATGTCACAGAGAGTTTTGATGATGTGGGCATGGACCATTGTGATGACAAATGTTATGAAGCATTGTGATGACTGGAGACACGGAGCATTGTGATGACAGGGATCACAGAGCATTTTGATGACAAGTGCATGGAGCATTTTGATGACAGGGTCATGGAGCATTGTGATGAGAATTTAATGTAGTATTTTGAAGAAAGTTGTCAGGGAGCATTGTGATGACATATGTCATAGTTGATTGCGATGACAATGGCAGGGGACATTGTGATGGCAAATGTAATGGAGGATTGTGATGACAAATATAATGGAGCATTGTGATGACTAGGGCTTGGAGCATTATGATGACAAGGGCCATTGAGAATTTTCATGACAAGGTCATGAAGCATTGTGATGACAATGTCCTGGAGCATTGTGATGAGAAAACAATGGAGCCTTGTGATTAGAAATCTCATGGAGCATACTGTTGAAAAGGTGCATGGAGCATTCTGATTACAGCGGTCTTGGAACATTGTGATGACAAGGGCATGGATCATTGTGGGGAGAAGGCCAAGGAGCATTCTGATGACAAGCGTCATGGAGCTTTGTGATGACAAGGTCATGGAGAATTGTGATCACAGGTGTCTTGGAGCATTGTGATGAAAAAGGCATGGATCATTGTGATGAAAAAGGCATGAAGCCTTCTCATGGCAGGGTTCAAGGAGCACACTGACGACAAGTATCAGGCAGCATTGTGCTGACAAGTGTATTGAGCATTGTGATGAAAAAGTTCATGGAGCATTGTGATGAGAAGACCATGGATAATTGTGATGATGAGCATCATGGGCTTTTGTGATGATAAGTTTTATGGAACATTGTGATCACAAGGGTTTGGAGCATTATGATGACAGAGGTCATGGAGCATTTTGATTTCCTTGTGATGACAATAGCCTGAAGCATTATGATGATGGGCATGGTGCATTCTGATGACAGGGTTCATGGAGCATTGAGATGAGTAGAGGCATGGAGCATTGAGATTACAGTGGTCCTGGAGCATTGTGATGACAAGGGCAAGGAGCATTGTGATGAGAAGGCCAAGGAACATTCTGATGACATGAGTCATGGAGCCTTATGATTAAAAGGGCATGGAGCATTGTTATTAGAGTGGTCTTGGGACATTGTGATGACAAGGCCGTGGAACATTGTGATGGCAGGGGTCATGGAACATTGTTATGACAGTAGTAATGGAGCATTGTGATGAGAAGGGCATCGAGCATTGGTCTGAAATGTTTCATGGTTCATTGTGATGAGAGTGGGCATGGAGCATTGTGATGACAAGGACACAGAACACTGTGGTACAGGGGTCATGGAGGATTTTAAAGACAAGTGCATGGTGCATTGTGATGAGAAGGGTATCGAGCATTGTGATGACAAGTGTCATGGAGCTTTGTGATGACAAGGGCATGGAGCAATGTGATGAGAGGTTTCATGGAGCATTGTGATGACAATGATATGGAACATTGTGATGCCAAGGGTCATGGAGCTTTGTGATGACAAATGTCATGGAGCATTTTGATGACAACGTTGGGGTGCATTGTGATGAGAAGCCCAGGGAGCATGTTGATGACAGGTTCATGCAGCAATTTGATGAAAATTGTAATGGAACATTTTGATGACAGGGGTTATAGAACATTGTGATGCCAGGGGTCATGGAGCTTTGGGATGAAAAGGGTCATTGAGCATTTTGATGACAGTGGTTATGGAACATTAGGATGTCAGTGGTCATGGAACATTGTGCTGATATGGGGATGTAGCATTGTGATGACAGGGGTCATAGAACATTGTGATTACAGGGTTATGGGAGGATTGTGATGACTAGTGATGGAACATTGTGATATCTCAGGTGAGAGAGCATTTGGATGAGAAGTGCATGGAGCATTGTGATTACAATGTTTATGGAGCATAGCGATGACAAGGTTGTCGATCATTGTGATGAAAAGCACGGGGCACATTGTGATGACAAGGCTCATGGAACATTGTTCTGACAACGGCACGTAGCATTGTGATGAAAAGTTCATGGATCATTGTGGTTACAAAGGTCACCGAGTCTTGTGATGACGCGGGCATGGAACGTTGTGATGACAAACGTTATGAAGCATTGTGATGACTGGAGTCATGGAGCATTGTGATGACAGGGGTCATGGAGCATTGTGAAGACAAGGGCAAGGAACATTGTGATGACAGGGGCATAGAGCATTGTGATGACAAGGGCAAGGAGCATTGTGATGAGAAGATCATGGATTATTGTGAAGACAGGTGTCAGGGAGCATTGTGATGACATATGTCATGGTCCATTGCGATGACAATGACCGGGAGCCTTGTGATGCCAAATGTAATGGAGGACTGTGATGATAAATATAATGGATTATTGTGATGACTAGGGCTTGGATCATTATGATGTCAAGAGAAATTGAGATTTTTCATGACACGGTTTTGAAGCACTGTGATGACAAGTTCCTGGAGTATTGTGATGAGAAAACCATGTAGCCTTGTGATGACAAATCTCATGGAGCATACTGATGAAAAGGGGCATGGAGCATTCTGATTACAGGGGTCGTGGAACACTGTGATAAAAAGGGCATGGAGCATTGGTCTAATAATTTTCATGGATTATTGCGATGACAGTTGGAATGGCACATTGTAATGACAAGGGCATGGAGCATTTTGATGTCCAGGTCACGCAGTATTGTGAAGACATGTGTCAGGGAGCATTGTGATGACATAAGTAATGGCACATTTTGATGACAATGTCATGAATCATTGTGATGCCAAGTGTCATGGAGGATTCTGAAGACAAAGGTAATGGAGCATTGTGATGACAACGGTCAGGGAGCATTGTGCTGACAAGTGCATGGAGTATTGTGATGAGAAGGCCAAGGAACCTTCTGATGGCATGCGTCATGGAGCTTTGTTATGACAAGGGCATGGAGCATTTTGATGACAGGTGTCTTGGAGCATTGTGCTGACAAGAGTCACTGAGCCTTGTGATGACAAGGTCGTGGAACATCGTGATTGCAGGTGTCATGGAACATTGTTATGACAGGGGTAATGGAGCATTTTGATGGCAAGGGTATGGAGCATTGTGGTGAGAAGGCCATGGAAAATTCTGATGACATGTCTCATGGAGCTTTGTGATGACAAGGGCATGGAGCAATGTGATGAGAGCATTCATGGAGCATTGTGATAACAATGACATGGAGCACAGTGATGCCAAGTGTCATGGATCTTTGTGATGACAAAGGTCATTCAGCATTTTGATGACAAAAGTGTTGTGCATTGTGATGAGTAGGGCAGGGAGCATTGTGATGACAGGATCATTTAGCAACTGGATGAAAAGTTTCATGGAACATTGTGATGACAGTGGTTTTGGAACACTGTGATGTCAGGGCTCATGGAGCATATTGATGAAAAGGGTCATGGAGCATTTTGATGACAGGGGTTCTGGATCATTGTGATGTCTGGGGTCATCGAATACTGTGATGATAAGTGCACTTAGCATTGTGATGACAGGAGTCATGGAACATTATGATGACAGGGGTGAGGGAGTATTTTGACGAATAGTGATGTAACATTGTGATATCAGTGGTGAGAGAGCATTTTGATGAGAAGTGCATGGAGCATTGAGATGACAAGTTTTATGCAGCACTGTGATGAGAAGATTGTGGAGCACTGTGATGACAAGCGCATGGTGCATTTTGACGACATGTGTCATGGAGCATTGTCCTGACAAGCACATGGAGCATTGTGATGACAAGGGTCATGGAGCACTGTGCTGAGAAAGGCATAGAGCATTGTGATGACAAGGATCAAAGAGCATTGTGATGAAAAGTTCATGGAGCATTGTGGTTAAAATTGTCACAGAGACTGTTGATGACAAGGGCATTGACCATTGTGATGGCAAAGGTCATGAAGCATTGTGATGAGTGGAGTCACGGAGCATTGTGATGACAGGGGTCATGGAGCATTGTGATAACAAGGGCATGGGGCATTGTGATGACAGGCATCATGGAGCGTTGTGATGACAAGTGTTATGGAACTATGTGATCACAAGGGTTTGGAGCATTGTGATGAAAGAGGTCATGGATCATTTTGATTTCAAGGAGCATGGAGCATTGTGATGACAAGGGCATGAAGCGATGTTATCCCAAGGTTCATGGAGGTTTGTGATGACAATGGTAATGGAGTATTGTGATGATAAACGCATAGAGCATTGTAATGACAAGGTCATGTAGCATTTTGCTCACAAAGGCATGGAGCATTGTGATGACAGGTGTCATGGAGCACTGTGATGACAAGCGTCACGGAGCATTGTGAATGGAGGGGACATGGAGCATTGGGATGACAAGGGCATGGATCATTGTGATGACAAGGGTCATGGAGCATTGGGCTGAAAATGTTCATGGATTATTGTGAAGACAGGGGTCATGGAGCATTGTGATGAATAGGGAATGGAGCATTGTACTACCAAGTGTTCTGGATCATTGTGTTGTCAGATGTCATGGAGTGTTGTGATGACAGTGGTCATGAGCATTGTGATGATATTGGGCATGGAACATTGTGATGAGAAGTTCATGGAGCATTGGGCTGAAAATGTTCATAGAGTATTGTGTTGACAGGGGTCATGGAGCACTGTGATGACAAGGGAATGGAGCATGGTGATGACAAGGTCCTGGAGCATTTTGATTGATGACCTTGGACACTTGTGATGACAAGTCTCATGGAGCATTCTGATGAAAAGGGGCATGGAGCATTGTGATTACTGGGTTTTTGGAACATTGTGATGACAAGGGGATGTAGCATTGTGATGACAGTTGTCATGGAACATTTAGATTACAGGGGTGAGCGAGTATTATGATGACAAGTGATGGAACATTGTGATATCTCTGGTGAGAGTGCATTTCAAGGAGATGTGCATGGAGCACTGTGATTACAAGGTTTATGGAGCGTAACGATGAAAAAGTTGTGGACTGATGTGATGAAAAGCGTGTGGTACATTGTGTTGACAAGGGTCATGGAGCATTGTTCTCACAAAGGCATGGAGCATTGTGATGACAAGTGTCACGGAGCATTGTGATGAAAAGTTCATGGAGCATTGTGGTTACAAAGGTCTCAGAGCCCTGTGATGATGCGGGCATGGACCACTGTGATGAAAAACGTTATGAAGCATTGTGATGAATGGAGTCACGGAGCATTGTGATGACAGGGGACATGGAACATTGTGATGACAAGGGCATGGATCATTGTGATGACAGACCATGGAGCATTGGTTTGAAAAATTTCATAGATTATTGTGATGACAGTTGGCATGGTGCATTGTGATGACAAGGACATGGAGCATTGTGATGACAAGCGCATGGAGCATTTGGATGAGTAGGTCATGGAGTATTGTGAAGACAGGTGTCAGGGAGCATTGTGATGATATATGTCATGGTCCATTGCGATGACAATGGCAGGGAGCATTGTGATGCCAAATGTAAAGGAGGATTGTGATGACAAATATAATGGAGCATTGTGATGACTAGGGCTTGGAGCATTATGATGACAAGGGCCATTGAGAATGTTCATGAAAAGGTCGTGAAGCATTGTGATGACAAGGTCCTGGAGCATTGTGATGAGAAAACCATAGAGCCTTGTGATGACAAATCTCATGGAGCATACTGATGAAAAGGGGCATGGAGCATTGTGATAACAGTGTTCTTGGTACATTGCGATGGCAAGGGCATGGAGCATTTTGATGAGAAGTCCATGGAACATTCTGATGACATGCGTCATTGAGCTTTGTGATGACAAGGGCATGGAGCATTGTGATTACAGCAGTCTTGGAGAATGGGATGAAAAGGGCATGGATCATTGTGATGAAAAAGGCATGGAGCCTTGTCATGACAGGGTTCAAGGAGCATACAGACTACAAGTGTTAGGGAATATTTTGATGACAAGTATATTGAGCATTGTGATGACAAAGGTCATGGAGCATTGAGATGAGAAGACCTTGGATAATAGTGATGAGGAGCGTCATGGGGCATTATTATGACAGGTTTTATGGAATATTGTGATCAGAAGGGTTTGGAGCATTGTTATGACAGAGGTCATGGAACATTTTGATTCAATTGTGATGACAATAGCATGAAGTATTATGATGTTGGGCATGGTGCATTGTGATGACAGGTTTCATGGATCATTGAGATGAAAAGGGGCATGGAGTATTGTGATTACAGGCGTCTTGTAGCATTGTGATGAGAAGGTTCATGGAGCCTTGTGATGACAAGGCCATGGAACATCGTGATGGCAGGGGTATGGAGCATTGTTATGACAGGTGTAATGGAGCATTGTGATGGCAAGGACATGGAGCATTGTGATGAGAAGGCCATGGAGCATTCTGATGACATGTGTCCTGGAGCTTTGTGATGACAAGAGCATGGAACAATGTGATGTGAGCGTTCATGGAGCATTGTGATGACAATGACATGGAGCATTGTGATGCCAAGTGTCATGTTTCTTTGTGATGACAAAGGTCATGGAGCATTTTGATGAGAAGCGTGTGGTGCATTTTGATGAGAAGGGCACGGAGCATTGTGATGACAGGTGTCATGGACCACTGTGATGACAAGCGTCATGGAGCATTGTGAATAGAGGTGTCATGGGGCAATGGGATGACAAGGGCATGGAGCATTGTGATTACAGGTGTCTTGAGCATTGTGATGACAAGTTTCA
This sequence comes from Mesoplodon bidens, assembly GCF_964165515.1. Lineage (NCBI taxonomy): Eukaryota > Metazoa > Chordata > Mammalia > Artiodactyla > Ziphiidae > Mesoplodon > Mesoplodon bidens. The sequence continues at coordinate 31,447 of NW_027671243.1, read as the reverse complement.
TGGAGCTTTGTGATGACAAGGCCGTTGAACATTGTGATGACAGGGGTCATGAGGCATTGGGCTGAAAATATTCATGGAGTATTGTGGTGACAGGGCTCATGGAGCATTGTGATGTCTAGGGAATGGAGCATTGTGATTACAAGGGTCCCGGATCATTGGGTTGTCTTGTGTCATGGAGTGTTGTGATGACAGTGGTCATGGAGAATAGGGATGATATTGGTCATGGAGCACTGTGATGATTAGGACATGGAGCATTTGGCTGAATATGTTCATGGAGTACTTTGATGACTGTGGTCATGGAGCATTGTGATGACAAGGGAATGGAGCATGGTGATGACAAGTTCCTGGAGCATTGTGATGAGAAGATCATGGAGACTTTTGATGAGAAATCTCATGGAGCATTCTGTTGAAAATGGGCATGGGGCATTGTGATTACAGGGGTCTTGGAGCTTTGTGATGACAAGGGCAGGGATCATGGTGATAAGAAGGCCATGGAGCATTCTGATGACATGCGTCATGCAGCTTTGTGACGACGAGGGCATGGAGCATTGTGATTACAGGGGTCTTGAGCATTGTGATGAAAAGTGTCATGGAGCCTTGTGATGACAAGGCCGTGTAACATTGTGATGGAAGGGGTCATGGAAAATTTTTATGACATGGGTAATGGAGCATTTTGATGAGAATGGCATGGAGCATTGGTCTGAAATATTTCATGGATTATTGTGATGAGTGTGGGCATGGAGCATTGTGATGACGAGGTCACGGAACACTGTGATACATGGGTCATGGGTCATGGAGCTTTGTGATGACAGGTCATGGAGCATTGTGATGACAAGGGCATGGAGTATTGTGATGACAGGGGCATGGAGCATTGGTCTGACAACTTTCATAGATTATTGTGATGACAGTGGACATGGTGCATTGTGATAACAAGGCCATGGATCATTGTGAAGAGAAGGTCATGGTGTATTGTGAAGACAGGTGTCAGGGAGCATTGTGATGACATATGTCATGGTCCATTGCGATGACAATGCTAGGTAGTATTATGATGCCAAATTTAATGGAGTATTGTGATGACAAAGGTCATGGAGCTCGGGTATCGGCTTTCAGTCGGAGCGCAGGGAGAGGACTGGGGCTGGCGGCAGGAAGAGAGCCTGAAGGGGTTAGTGCACCACGGCTAGCCCGGAGGGAGTCCGGGGAAAGGGTCTGGAGCTGCTGAAGAGGCAAGAGACTTTTTTCCCTTTTGTTTCCTGGTGCGCGAGGAGAGGGCATTAAGAGGGCTGCTTGGGGAAGCGCCGGTGACAGGCACGAGCCGCGGGTAAGGCACGGACCTCGGAGACGGGCGTGGGCCGCCGCCGCCGCCGCCCGCCGCCACCCGCCACCGGCCGCCACCGCCGCCGCGGCCCGCCACCGCCGCCGCTGCCGCCACCGCCGCGGGGCCTGTGTGCGAGCGTGGGTCACTGTCCGCCCCGCCTTCCGGGGGTCCTGTGCACCCCACCACTGCCGGGGTCCCCGAGACCCGGGGACGGCTTTCCCGGGAAAGCGCACGGAGCGCCACGGGCTGCTGCAACGTCACGCCGGCCTCTGCCGCCACAGGCCCGCCCCACACTGCGCGCCCCTCCCTCCCCTCTGCCTGAGTGAGCCAGAGCCCCCGAATCAGCGGCTCCTTTAAACCCGTCCTGTCTGAGCGAAGAACGGACGCCCTCTGGCGACCTACGTGCAGAGGCGGGGCCAGGTCCAAGGCTGAGACCCGGGAGCTGTGAGAGCAGAGGCAGGGAAATCTCTCTGTGCAGCCTCGGAGGCAGCGGATTAAAGCTCCACAGTCCATTTGATGTGCCCTGCGTCTGTGGAGTGCATGAATGGACAGCGAATCATCCCAAATTGAGGAAGTGGACTTTGAGGACAAGATTTAAGACTTTCCCCCCTTTTCCTCTTTTTACAACGAATTATTCCAAATTAAGGTGGTGGACTTAGAGAGCAAGATTTCAGACTTCTCGCCCTTTTCCTCTTTTTACAACGAATTATCCCAAATTGAGGAGGTGGACTTGGAGAGCAAGATTTTTGATTATTCCCCCTGCTCTCTTTTTGTGAATGTGCATGTGTAATCTTCTGTGTAAGATTCTCTCTGTATAACTTTGCTTCCACCATATGTCCCAGGGTTCTATCGGTCCGGTTTTTTTTTTTTTTTCAATAATTACTTTCTAATTTTAATAATGCTACTATATATCATACTTTATTCTATTTTACTTTACCTGTTCTTTCTGTTTTTCCTACTCTCCCTTCCTCCCTCCTTCCCTCCACTCCTCCTTTCCTTCTTTCTTTTTCTTTCCTCCCTCCCAACCTTCTTCTTTCCACTTTCTTTTTCTTTCCTTCCTCCCTCCCTCCTGTCTTTCTTCCTTTCCTTCCTCCCTCCCTCCCTCCATTCTTTCCTTCTTTCTTTCCATCCTTCCTACCTCCCTCCCTCCTTTCTTTCTTCCTTCCTTCCTTTCTTCCCTTCTTCCTTTCTTTCCCTCTTTCTTTCTTCTACTAATTCTTTCTTTCTACTTTTTCTCCCTGTTATTCTGAGCCGGGTGGATGAAAGGCTCTTGGTGCTGCAGCCAGGAGCCAGTGCTGTGCCTCTGAAGTGGGATAGCCAACTTCAGGACACGGGTCCACAAGAGACCTCACAGCTCCACATAATATCAAGCAGCGAAAATCTCCCAGAGATCTCCATCCCAACACCAGCACCCAGCTTCAGTCAACGACCAGCAAGCTACAGTGCGGGTCACCCTATGCCAAGCAAGTAGCAAGGCAGGAACACAACCCCACCCATTAGCAGAGACGCTACCTAAAAACATAATAAGGCCATAGGCACCCCAAAACACACCACCAGACGTGGACCTGTCCACCAGAAAGACAAGATCGAGCCTCAACCACCAGAGCACAGGAATTAGTGCCCCCCACCAGGAAGCCTACACAACCTACTGAAACAACCTTAGCCACTGGGGTCAGACACCAAAAACAACGGGAACTACGAATCTGCAGCCGGCAAAAAGGAGACCCCAAACACAGTAACATAAGCAAAATGAGAAGGCAGAAAAACACACAGCAGGTGAAGGAGCAAGATAAACACCTACCAGACCTAACAAATGAAGAGGTAATAGGCAGTCTACCTGAAAAAGAATTCAGAATAATGATAGTAAAGCTGATCCAAGATTCTATTTCCAAGATCCATAATCTTGGAAATAGAATAGACAACATGCAAGAAACAGTTAACAAGGACCTAGAAGAACTAAAGATGAATCAAGCATCGATTAAAAACACAATAAATGAAATGAAAAATACTCTAGATGGGATCAATAGCAGAATAACTGAGGCAGAAGAACGGATAAGTGAGGTGGAAGATAAAATAGTGGAAATAACTGAGGCAGAGCACAATAAAGAAAAAAGAATCAAAAGAACAGAGGACAGTCTCAGAGACCTCTGGGACAACATTAAACGCACCAACATTCGAATTATAGGGGTTCCAGAAGAAGAAGAGAAAAAGAAAGGGACTGAGAAAATATTTGAAGAGATTATAGTTGAAAACTTCCCCAATATGGGAAAGGAAATAGTTAATCAAGTCCAGGATGCACAGAGAGTCCCATACAGAATAAATCCAAGGAGAAATACACCAAGACACATATTAATCAAACTGTCAAAAATTAAACACAAAGAAATCATATTAAAAGCATCAAGGCAAAAACAACAAATAACACACAAGGGAATCCCCATCAGGTTAACAGCTGATCTCTCAGCAGAAACCCTATAAGCCAGAAGGGAGTGGCAGGACATAATTAAAGTGATGAAGGAGAGAAACCTGCAACCTAGATTACTCTACCCAGCAAGGATCTCACTCAGATTTGATGGAGAAATTAAAACCTTTACAGACAAGCAAAAGCTGAGAGAGTTCAGCACCACCAAACCAGCTTTACAACAAATGCTAAAGGAACTTCTCTAGGCAAGAAACACAACAGAAGGAATATACCTACAATAACGAACCCAAAGCAATTAAGGAAATGGGAATAGGAACATACATATCAATAATTACCTTAAATGTAAATGGACTAAATGCTCCCACCAAAAGACACAGATTGGCTGAATGGATACAAAAACAAGACCCATATATATGCTGTCTACAAGAGACACACTTCAGACCTAGAGACACATACAGATTGAAAGTAAAGGGATGGAAAAAGATATTCCATGCAAATGGAAATCAAAAGAAAGCTGGAGTAGCAATTCTTATATCAGACAAAATAGACTTTAAAATAAAGACTATTAGAAGAGACAAGGAAGGACACTACATAACGATAAAGGGATCGATCCAAGAAGAAGATATAACAATTGTAAATATTTATGCACCCAACATAGGAGCACCTCAATACATAAGGGAAATACTAACAGCCATAAAAGGGGAAATCGACAGTAACACAATCATAGTAGGGGACTTTAACACCCCACTTTCACCAATGGACAGATCATCCAAAATGAAAATAAATAAGGAAACACAAGCTTTAAATGATACATTAAACGAGATGGACTTTGTTGATATTTATAGGACATTCCATCCAAAAACAACAGAATACACATTTTTCTCAAGTGCTCATGGAACATTCTCCAGGATAGATCATATCTTGGGTCACAAATCAAGCCTCGGTAATTTTAAGAAAATTGAAATTGTATCAAGTATCTTCTCCGACCACAATGCTATGAGACTAGACATCAATTACAGGAAAAGATGTGTAAAAAATACAAACACATGGAGGCTAAACAATACACTACTCAATAACGAAGTGATCACTGAAGAAATCAAAGAGGAAATTAAAAAATACCTAGAAACAAATGACAATGGGGACACGACGACCCAAAACCTATGGGACGCAGCAAAAGCAGTTCTAAGGGGGAAGTTTATAGCAATACAATCCCACCTTAAGAAACAGGAAGCATTTCGAATAAACAACCTGACCCTGCACCTAAAGCAATTAGAGAAAGAAGAACAAAAATACCCCAAAGCTAGCAGAAGGAAAGAAATCATAAAGATCAGATCAGAAATAAATGAAAAAGAAATGAAGGAAACGATAGCAAAGATCAACCAAACTAAAAGCTGGTTCTTTGAGAAGATAAACAAAATTGACAAACCATTAGCCAGACTCATCAAGAAAAAAAGGGAGAAGACTCAAATCAATAGAATTAGAAATGAAAAAGGAGAAGTAACAACCGACACTGCAGAAATACAAAAGATTATGAGAGATTACTATAAGCAACTCTATTCCAATAAAATGGACAACCTGGAAGAAATGGACACATTCTTAGAAATGCACAACCTGCCAAGACTGACTCAGGAAGAAATAGAAAATATGAATAGACCAATCACAAGCACTGAAATTGAAACTGTGATTAAAAATCTTCCATCAAACAAAAGCCCAGGACCAGATGGCTTCACAGGTGAATTCTATCAAACATTTAGAGAAGAGCTAACACCTATCCTTCTCAAACTCTTCCAAAATATAGCAGAGGGAGGAACACTCCCAAACTCATTCTATGAGGCCGACATCACCTTAATACCAAAACCAGGCAAGGATGTCACAAAGAAAGAAAACTACAGGCCAATATCACTGATGAACATAGATGCAAAAATCCTCAACAAAATACTAGCAAACCGAATCCAACAGCACATTAAAAGGATCATACACCATGATCAAGTGGGGTTTATCCTAGGAATGCAAGGATGCTTCAATATACGCAAATCAATCAATGTAATACACCATATTAACAAGTTGAAGGAGAAAAACCATATGATCATCTCAATAGATGCAGAGAAAGCGTTCGACAAAATTCAACACCCATTTATGATAAAAACCCTGCAGAAAGTAGGTATAGAGGGATCTTTCCTCAACATAATAAAAGCCATATATGACAAACCCACAGCCAACATTGTCCTCAATGGTGAAAAACTGAAACCATTTCAACTAAGATCAGGAACAAGACAAGGCTGCCCACTCTCACCACTCTTATTCAACATAGTTTTGGAAGTTTTAGCCACAGCAATCAGAGAAGAAAAGGAAATAAAAGGAATCCAAATTGGAAAAGAAGAAGTAAAACTATCACTGTTTGCAGATGACATGATACTATACATAGAGAATCCTAAAGATGCTACCGAAAAACTACTAGAGGTAATCAATGAATTTGGTAAAGTAGCAGGATATAAAATTAATGTACAGAAATCTCTGGCATTCCTGTACACTAATGATGAAAAATCTGAAAATGAAATCAAGAAAACACTCCCATTTACCATTGCAACAAAAAGAATAAAATATCTAGGAATAAACCTACCTAAGGAGACAAAAGACCTGTATGCAGAAAACTATAAGACACTGATGAAAGAAATTAAAGATGATACAAATACATGGAGAGATATACCATGCTCCTGGATTGGAAGAATCAATATTGTGAAAATTACTCTACTACCCAAAGCCATCTACGGATTCAATGCAATCCCTATCAAACTACCAATGGCATTTTTCACAGAACTAGAACAAAAATTTCAAAATTTGTTTGGAAAAACAAAAGGCCCCAAATAGCTAAAGCAATCTTGAGAACGAAAAACGGAGCTGGAGGAATCAGGCTCCCTGACTTCAGACTATACTACAAAGCTACAGTAATTAAGACAGTCTGGTACTGGCATAAAAACAGAAAGATAGATCAGTGGATCAGGATAGAAAGCCCAGAGATAAACCCACGCACATATGGCCAACTTATCTTTGATAAAGGAGCCAGGAATGTACAGTGGAGAAAGGACAGCCTCTTCAATAATTGGTGCTGGGAAAACTGGACAGGGACATGTAAAAGTTTGAGATTAGATCATTCCCTAGCACCATACATAAAAATAAGCTCAAAATGGATTAAAGACTTAAATGTAAGGCCAGAAACTATCAAACTCTTAGAGGAAAACATAGGTAGAACACTCTATGACATAAATCACAGCAAGATCCTTTTGGACCCACCTCCTAGAGAAATGGAAATAAAAACACAGATAAACAAATGGGACCTAATGAAACTTCAAAGCTTTTGCACAGCAAAGGAAACCATAAAGAAGACCAAAAGACAACCCTCAGAATGGGAGAAAATATTTGCAAATGAAGCAACTGACAAAGGATTAATCTCCAAAATTTATAAACAGCTCATGCAGCTCAATAGCAAAAAAACAGACAACCCAATCCAAAAATGGGCAGAAGACGTAAATAGGCATTTCTCCAAAGAAGATATACAGACTGCCAACAAACACATGAAAGAATGCTCAACATCATTAATCATTAGAGAAATGCAAATCAAAACTACAATGAGATATCATCTCACACCAGTCAGAATGGCCATCATCAAGAAATCTAGAAACAATAAATGCTGGAGAGGGTGTGGAGAAAAGGGAACACTCTTGCACTGCTGGTGGGAATGTGAATTGGTACAGCCACTATGGAGAACGGTATGAAGGTTCCTTAAAAAACTACAAATAGAACTACCATATGACCCAGCAATCCCACTACTGGGCATATACCCTGAGAAAACCATAATTCAAAAAGAGACATGTACCAAAATGTTCATTGCAGCTCTATTCACAATAGTCCGGAGCTGGAAACAACCTAAGTGTCCATCATCAGATGAATGGATAAAGAAGATGTGGCACATATATACAATGGAATATTACTCAGCCATAAAAAGAAACAAAACTGAGCTATTTGTAATGAGGTGGAGAGACCTAGAGTCTGTCATACAGAGTGAAGTTAGTCAGAAAGAGAAAGACAAATACCGTATGCTAACACATATATACGGTATTTTAAAAAAAAATGTCATGAAGAACCTAGGGGCAAAACGGGAATAAAGACACAGACCTACTTGAGAATGGACTTGAGGATATGGGGAGGGGGAAGGGTAAGCTGTGACAAAGTGAAAGAGAGGCATGGACATATATACACTACCAAACGTAAGGTAGATAGATAGTGGGAAGCAGCCGCAGAGCACAGGGAGATCAGCTCGGTGCTTTGTGACCGCCTGGAGTGGTGGGATGGGGAGTGTGGGAGGGAGGGAGATGCATGAGGGAAGGGATGTGGGAACAGATGTATATGTATGACTGATTCACTTTGTTATAAAGCAGAAACTAATTAAAAAAATAAAAATAAAAAAAAATGTCATGGAGCATTGTGATGAAAAGGGCATGGAGTATTGTGATGACACGCATCATGGAGCGTTGTGATGACAAGTGTTATGGAACATTGTGATCACAAGGGATTTGAGCATTGTGATGACAGAGGTCTTGGCTCATTTTGATTTCAAGGAGCATGGAGCATTTTGATGACAAGGGCATGAAGCAATGTGATCCCAAGTTTCATGGAGGATTGTGATGGCAATGGTAATGGAGTATGGTGATGACAAGCGCATAGAGCATTGTAATGATAAGATCATGTAGCATTTTGCTGACAAAGGCATGGAGTATTTTGATGACAGGTATCATGGAGCAATGTGATGACAAGCGTCACGGAGCATTGTGAATACAGGTGTCATGGAGCATTGGGATGACATGGGCATGCATCATTGTGATGAGAAGGGTTATGGAGCATTGGGGAGAAAATGTTCATGGAGTATTTTGATGACAGGGGTCATGGAGTATTGTGATGAGAAGGGAATGGAGCATTGTGATGACAACGTCCTGGAGCACTGTGATGTGAAGACCATGGAACCTTGTGATGACTAGTCTCATGGAGCATTCTGAAGAAAAGGAGCAGGGATCATTGTGATTCCAGGTGTCTTGGAGCATTGTGATGACAAGGGCATGGAACATTATGATGAGAAGGCCATGGAGCATTCTGATGACATGTGTCATGGAGCTTTGTGATGACAAGTGCAAGGAGCATTGTGATCACAGGGGTCTTGGAGCATTGTGATGAAAAGGGCATGGGTCATTGTGATGAAAATGGCATGGAGCTTTGTCATGAAAGAGTTCAAGGTGCATACTGATGACAGTAGTCAGGGAGCATTGTGCCGACAAGTGTAATGAGCATTGTGATGACAAAAATCATGGTGCATTGTGATGAGAATACCATGGATAATTGTGATGACCAGCGACATGGGGCATTGTGATGACAAGTGTTATTGAACATTGTGATCACAATGGCTTGGAACATTGTGATGACAGAGGTCATGGAGCATTTTGATTTCACTGTGATGACAATAGCATGAAGCATTATGATGATGGGCATGGTGCATTGTGATGACACCGTTCATGGTGCATTGTGATGAAAATTGGCATGGAGCATTGTTTTGACAAGTTTCATGGATTATTGTGATAAGAGTGGGCATGGTACATTGTGACGACAAGGGCATGGGGCACTGTGATGACAAAGTCATGGATTATTGTGAAGAAATTTGTCAGGGAGCATTGTGATGAAATATGTCATGTTACAGTTTGATGACAATATCATTGAGCATTGTGATGCCAAGTGTCATGGAGGATTGTTGTGACAAAGTAAAGGAGCATTGTGATGACAAGGGCATGGAGCACTGTGATATCAAGGGCCATTGATAATTTTAATGTCCAGGTCGTGAAACATTGTGATGACAAGCGCATGGAGCTTCCAGACAGGGGTCATGGAGCATCGCGATGACAAGTGCATGGAGTATTGTGATGACAAGAGCATATAACATTGTGATGTGAAGTGCGATGGAGCATTGTAACAACAAGGACGTGGAGAATTGTGAGGACAAGGGGCATTGAGCTTTGAGATTACAAGGCATGGAGCATGGTGATGACAAAACCGTGAAGCATTGTAATTGGAAGACCTTGGGTAATTGTGATGTCGAGCATCATGGAGCACTGTAAGGACAAATGGCATGAAGCATTGTGATGACAGGTGTCAGGGAGCATTGTGATGAGAGGTGTCATGGAGCATTGTGATGACAAGGGCATGAAGCATTGTGATGACAAGTGCATGGAGCACTACGATGACAAGTGCATGGAGCATTGCAATGACAACTGCATGGAGAATTGTGATGACAAGGGCATGTAACATCATGATGAGAAATGTCATGTAGCATTGTGATGACAAGGCCGTGGAGAATTGTGATGACAAGGGACATAGAGCATTGTGATAACCAGAGCATGGAGCATCGTGATGACAGGGGTCATGGAGCATTATTATGACAAGGGCCATCGTGCATTCTGACAAAAGTTATCACTTATGAAGGGAATGTAAACATGGCTACATATGAACTGATTTAGGGAAGAGAACAGATTCTCAGATTTAGAAAACACTCTTATGCTAGCTTAAGGGGAAAGAGAGGTGGGGAGATGCACAAAACAAAAGATTGATATTAGCACAGGAGCCATTCCATAATCCAAAAACAGAAGAGACAAGCCCTACTCCTTCCTCAGTGAATGGAACTCAACATCCCTATTCCCTGGAGAGAAATATATCTGACTAGTAAGAATTTTAAAACCTATGTATTGATATGTCTCAATAAGGGAACCAAGTGTGTCTACAACGACATAAACATGGCAGTGAAAGTCACCTCAAACACACTATAAAAAGGAATTTCAAAACAAAACATAAGAACTGTAAAATTCTTACACAATTCCTTCAGGGGTTCGGATGCAACCTGGAATGACCCTATCTACAATGATAGCTGGATGTGGCATAAGGCTGGTCACTTGGGGCTGAGAGGACTGGTGAGATTGGGTGAAAAAATGCAGACCCTTTAAAGAAATAATGCCTGCCACCCATTCCATGGTTCCCAACTCTCCAGGTAGAAAGGAATAACACTACAATTATAACATGTATAGGAACGTAGAGAATGGAAACATTCTGATGGTGAAAGTTTTCTAAAACTCTACTACTTTTTTCTCGCCTTGTGCTCCAGTTTGACATTCCAACTGCTTTACAATAAATCTCCCAACTTGTAGAGTCAGCCCCTATAATCTCCTGATTCACACAGTGGGCAAATTGTGCATAGGATATAAGGGAAGAGAGAGAACCAATGAGAGAGTAGCTGTAGGCATTTGGACAGCCACATTTCACTCTATTTTCCCGTCATGAAGAGGAATTAACCAAAGTCTCATCCTGCACCCCCAGAACAAGTATAGGTCCTGAAGCAAATTTGTGGATTTGCGGTCAGCTCACGAAAACGCGAGTTGAAAAATGGAGCACAGGGCCACAGAAATTCAATAACGTGCAGAGTTAAAAAGGACTACTCTCTTCCAAAAATCTGTTGAGGGAAAGCCACGAGGCGGAATTGAAAATGAGGCAGAATGGCATGAAACAGATTTCAAGAGGTACACTGGAATCACCTTTAAACACAGGAAAAGCATCACAACTTCGAAAATTATGGAAACGGCCATAAAGAACGAATGGGTTTTCACATGAATATATTCAGGAGAAGATGCATACGACCTTTTTGGCCAAGCAATAAAGTGGGCACTGCAAATCTGCACTGCAAAGAAATATCACTTCCCACCGGTCAAAAGGGACATCCACAAAATGTGTAAAAACCAGAAAGGCAAGACAGGCCCTGGAGAAGGGGAGCCTTGTTATGCTGAAGGGCGGGATGTAAATTGCCAACTGCCTCTCTGGAGGAGTGAATTGTGTTCCCCAAAACAAGTAAACAACAGAGCTACAGAGCCAAGGGCCCTAGCAGTCTAGGGAATATACCTTGGGAAAACTGAAAATCAATAAGACAGAGCCACCCCAAAATTTAGGGCTGAACTGCTTACAAGAACCTCAACTTGGGTACACCTTAAATATCCCAGGAAATATAAAAATGGTTCAAAAAATTGAGGTACTTACGTACGATGGAATATCCCTCTGCCATGAAATCAATGTCATAAGACCAGTAGCAGCAAAGTGAGTGGGTTCAGGTAAGATGATACTAAGTGAAATAAGTCACACAGAAAAAAAGAAACTTATCATAAGATATCACTTATGAAGATCTTGAAAACATGGCTACAATTGAACTGAGTTAGGAAATAGAACAGAGTCTCACATTTAGAAAACACACTTATGACTGCTTAAGGGGAATGGAGAGGTGGGGTGATGCATAAACACAGAGTTTGTTATAAGCACAGGTACCGTTCCAAAAACCAACTATGGAATAGACAAGACCTACACCTTCCTCAGTGAAAGGGACTCAAAACCCCATATTTCCGGCCAAGGAATATATCTGACTAGTTACAATCTTAAAACCTATGTATTGATTTGTCAGTGTAAGGTAATTAAGTCTGCCTAGACTGGCATAAACATGGCAGCGAGAATCAGTTCAAACCCACTATAAAAAGGAATTTCAAAAACAAAACAAAAAAACAGGGAAATTCTTTACAATTCCTTCAGTGTCTCTGATGGAACCTGGAATGACCCTATCTACAATGACAGCTGGATGTGGCATAAGGCTGGACAGTAGGGACTGAGAGGATTGGTGAGATAGGGTGAACAAATGCAGTCGCTTTAAAGCAATAAAACATGGCTCCCATGTCATGGGTCCCAACACTCAAGGTTGAAGGGAATATTACTACAGCTATTACATGTATGGGAAACCTAGAGAATGGACACACTGTGAATACGAAAGATTTCTACCACTAAACGAATAGTCCCTCTCCTGGTGCTCCGGTTTGACTTTCCAACTGCTTTACTATCAATCTCCCAACTTGGAGACAGACCCTTTAACCTCCTGGTTACCACAGGTTGCCAATTTGGCAGAGGGTGAAATGGAAGAGGGAGAACCAATGAGAGAGTAGTTGTTAGGCATTTGGATGGGCATATGTCACTCTAATTTCCCGGCAGGAAGAAGAATTAACCAAAGTCTCAGCCACCCACCGGGAACCAGTATAGGTCCTGAACCAAAATTTTGGATTTGAGTTCAGCTCACAAAAAACGAGTTGAAACATGGAGATCAGGGGCACAGCAATTCAAAAACTGGCAGAGTAATAAAGGACAACTCTCGTCCAAAAATCTGCTGAGGGAAGGCAACGAGGCCGACTTGAAAGCGAGGCAGAATACCAGGAATCAGATTTCAAGAGGTACGTAGGAATCGCCTGTAAAGCACAGGAAGAGGGGCACAACTTCGCCCATGATGCACTTGGCCAAAGAGGGCGTATGCGTTTTCTCCTGAATATATTCAGGAGAAAACGCATACGCCCTTTTTGGCCAAGCAAGCAAGCGGGCAATACAAATCTGCACTACAAAGAAGTATCACTTCCCACAGGGCAAAAGGGACATCCACAAAATATGTAAAAACCAGAAAGGCAAGACAGGCCCTGGAGAACAGGAGCCTTGTTATGCTGATGGGCGGCATGTAAATTGCCAACTGCCTCCCTGGAGTGGTGCATTGTGTTCCCTAACACAAGTAAACAACAGAGCTACTGAGCCATGGGCAATTCAAGTCTAGAGAATATACCCTGGGAAAACAGAAAATCAATAAGACAGAGCCACCCCCAAATTTAGGGCTCCACTGCTTACAAGAACCTCAACTAGGGTACACCTTCAATATCCCAGGAAATATAAAAATAGTTCAAATATTGTTGTACTTACGTATGATGGAATATCCTTCAGCCATGAAATCAATGTCATAAGACCAGTAACAGCAAAGTGAGTGGATTCAGGTATGGTGATTCTAAGTGAAATAAGTCACACAGAAAAAGAAACTTATCATAAGATATCACTTATGATGATCCTGTAAACATGGCTACACATGAACTGAGTTAGGAAAGAGAACAGAGTCTCACATTTAGAAAACACTCTTATGCCTGCTTAAGTGGGAAGGAGAGTTGGGGTGATACATAAAACCAGAGTTTGATATAAGCACAGGTACCGTTCCAGAAACCAACTATGCAATAGACAAGACCTACACCTTCCTCAGTGAAAGGGACTCAAAACCCCATATTTCCCGCAGAGGAATGTATCTGAGTAGTAAGAATCATAAAACCTATGTAATGATATGTCTCCGTAAGGGAATCAAGTGTGTCTAGACTGGCATAAACATGGCAGCGAGAATCAGCTCAAAACCACTATATAAAGGAATGTCAAAAAAAAAACAAAAAAACAGGGAAATCCTTTACAATTATTTCAGGGTCTCTTAGGAAACCTGGAATGACTCTATCTACAATGACAGCTGGATGCGGCATAAGGCTGTACACTTGGTACTGAGAGGATTGGTGAGATTGGGTGAGCAAATGCAGACCGTTTAAAGCAATAATGCATGGCACCCATTATATGGGTCCCAACTCTCCAGGTTGAAGGGAATATTACTACATCGATAACATGTACGGGAAACCTAGAGAATGGACACACCGTGAATACGAAAGGTTTCTAAAACTCAACGAATAGTCCCTCTCCTGGTGTTCCTGTTTGACTTTCCAACTGCTTTACTATCAATCTCACAACTTGGAGAGATAACCCCTTTAAGCTCCTGGTTCGCACAGGTTGCCAATTTGGCAGAGGATGGAAGGGAAGAGGGAGAACCAATGAGAGAGCAGCTGTTAGGCATTCACATGGGCACATGTCACTCTAATTTCCGGGGAGGAAGAAGAATTTACCAAAGTCTCAGCCACCCACCGGGAACCAGTATAGGTCCTGAACCAAAATTTTGGACTTGCGTTCAGCTCACAAAAAAACGAGTAGAAAACTGGAGCTCAGGGGCACAGCAATTCACAAACTTGCAGAGTAATAAAGGACAACTATCGTCCAAAAATCTGCTGAGGGAAGGCACCGAGGCCGACTTGAAAGCAAGGCAGAATAGCAGGAGTCAGATTTCACGAGGTACGTAGGAATCGCCTGTAAAGCACAGGAAGAGGGGCACAACCTCGCCAAAGATGCACTTGGACAGAAAGGGCGTTTGTGTTTTCTCCAGAATATATTCACGAGAAAACGCATACGCCCTTTTTGGCCAAGCAAGCAAGCGGGCAATGCAAATCTGCACTACAAAGAAGTATCACTTCCCACCGGTCAAAAGGGACATCCACAAAATATGTAAAAAACCAGAAAGGCAAGACAGGCCCTGGAGAACAGGAGCCTTTTTATGCAGATGGGCGGGATGTAAATTGCCAAATGCCTCACTGGAGTGGTGCATTGTGTTCCCTAAAACAAGTAAACAACAGAGCTACAGAGCCATGGGCAATTCAGGTCTAGGGAATATACCTTGGGAAAACTGAAAATCAATAAGACAGAGCCACCCCCAAATTTAGGGCTCCACTGCTTAGAAGAACCTCAACTAGGGTACACCTTCAATATCCCAGGAAATATAAAAATAGTTCAAAAATACTGGTACTTACGTACGATGGAATATCCTTCAGCCATGAAATCAATATAATAAGACCAGTAACAGCAAAGTGAGTGGATTCAGGTATGGTGATTCTAAGTGAAATAAGTCACACAGAAAAATAAACTTATCATAAGGTATCACTTATGAAGATCCTGTAAACATGGCTACACAAGAACTGAGTTAGGAAAGAGAACAGAGTCTTACATTTAGAAAACACTCTTATGCCTGCTTAAGTGGGAAGGAGAGGTGGGGTGATGCATAAAACGAGAGTTTGATATAAGCACAGGTACCGTTCCAAAAACCAACTATGCAACAGACAAGACCTACACCTTCCTCAGTGAAAGGGACTCAAAACCCCATATTTCCCGCAGAGGTATATATCTGACTAGTAAGAATCATAAAACCTATGTATTGATATGTCTCCGTAAGGGAATCAAATGTGTCTAGACTGGCATAAATATGGCACCGAGAATCAGCTCAAACCCACTATAAATGAAATGTCAAAAAGAAAAACAAAAAAACAGGGAAAGCCTTTACAATTATTTCAGGGTATCTTAGGAAACCTGGAAGGACCCTATCTACAATGACAGCTGGATGCAGCATAAGGCTGGACACTTGGGACTGAGAGGATTGGTGAGATTGGGTGAGAAAATTCAGACCCTTTAAAGCAATAATGCATGGCACCCATTATATGGGTCCCAACTCTCCAGGTTGAAGGGAATATTACTACATCGATAACATGTACGGGAAACCTAGAGAATGGACACACCATGAATACGAAAGGTTTCTAAAACTCAACGAATGGTCCCTCTCTTGGTGTTCCTGTTTGAGTTTCCAACTGCTTTACTATCAATCTCGCAACTTGGGGAGACACCCCCTTTAAGTTCCTGGTTCGCACAGGTTGCCAATTTGGCAGAGGTTGGAAGGGAAGAGGGAGAACCAAAGAGAGAGTAGCTGTTTGGCATTTGGATGGGCACATGTCACTCTAATTTCCCGGCAGGAAGAAGAATTAAACAAAGTCTCAGCCAACCACCGGGAACCAGTATAGGTCCTGAACCAAAATTTTGGACTTGCGTTCAGCTCAAAAAAAACGAGTTGAAAAATGGATCTCAGGGGCACAGCAATTCACAAACTGGCAGAGTAATAAAGGACAACTATCGTCCAAAAATCTGCTGAGGGAAGGAACCAGGCCGACTTGAAAGCGAGGCAGAATAGCAGGAATCAGATTTCAAGATGTACGGAGGAATCGCCTGTAAAACACAGGAAGAGTGGCACAACTTCGACAATGATGCACTTGGCCAAAAAGGGCGTATGCGATTTCTCCTGAATATATTCACGAGAAAACGCATATGCACTTTTTGGCCAAGCAAGCAAGCGGACAATGCAAATCTGCACTACAAAGAAGTATCACTTCCCATAGGTCAAAAGGGACATCCACAAAATATGTAAAAACCAGAAAGGCAAGACAGGCCCTGGAGAACAGGAGCCTTTTTATGCAGATGGGCGGGATGTAAATTGCCAAATGCCTCACTGGAGTGGTGCATTGTGTTCCCTAAAACAAGTAAACAACAGAGCTACAGAGCCATGGGCAATTCAAGTCTAGGGAATATACCTTTGGAAAACTGAAAATCAATAAGACACAGCCACCCCCAAATTTAGGGCTCCACTGCTTACAAGAACCTCAACTTGGGTACAACTTAAATATCCCAGGAAATATAAAAATAGTTCAAAAATAGTGGTACTTACGTACGATGGAATATCCTTCAGCCATGAAATCAATGTCATAAGTCCAGTAACAGCAAAGTGAGTGGATTCAGGTACGGTGATTCTAAGTGAAATAAGTCACACAGAAAAAGAAACTTTTCATAAGATATCACTTATGAAGATCCTGTAAACATGGCTACACATGAACTGAGTTAGGAAAGAGAACAGAGTCTCACATTTAGAAAACACTCTTATGCCTGCCTAACGGTGAAGGAGAGGTGGGGTGATGCATAAAACCAGAGTTTGATATAAGCACAGGTACCGTTCCAAAAACCAACTATGGAATAGACAAGACCTACACCTTCCTCAGTGAAAGGGACTCAAAACCCCATATTTCCCGTAGAGGAATATATCTGACTAGGAAGAATCATAAAACCTATGTATTTATATGTCTCCCTAAGGGAATCAAGTGTGTGTAGACTGGCATAAACATGGCAGCGAGAATCAGCTCAAACCCACTATAAAAAGAAATGTCAAAAACAAAACAAAAAAACAGGGAAATCCTTTACAAATATTTCAGGGTCTCTTAGGAAACCTGGAATGACCCTATCTACAATGACAGCTGGATGTGGCATAAGGCTGGACACTTAGGACTGAGAGGATTGGTGCGATTGGGTGAGAAAATTCAGACCCTTTAAAGCAATAATGCATGGCACCCATTATATGGGTCCCAACTCTCCAGGTTGAAGGGAATATTACTACATCGATAACATGTACGGGAAACCTAGAGAATGGACACACCGTGAATACGAAAGGTTTCTAAAACTCAACGAATAGTCCTTCTCCTGGTGTTCCTGTTTGACTTTCCAACTGCTTTACTATCAATCTCCCAACTTGGAGACAGCCCCTTTAACCTCCTGGTTCACACATGTTGCCAATTTGGCAGAGGATGGAAGGGAAGAGGGAGAACCAATGAGAGAGTAGCTGTTAGGCATTTGCACGGGCACATGTCACTCTAATTTCCCGGCAGGAAGAAGAATTTACCAAAGTCGCAGCCACCCACCGGGAACCAGTATAGGTCCTGAACCAAAATTTTGGAATTGCGTTCAGCTCACAAAAAACGAGTTGAAAAATGGAGCTCAGGGGCACAGCAGTTCACAAACTGGCAGAGTAATAAAGGACTACTATCGTCCAAAAATCTGCTGAGGGAAGGCAACGAGGCCAACTTGAAAGCGAGGCAGAATAGCAGGAATCAGATTTCATGAGGTACGTAGGAATCGCCTGTAAAGCACAGGAAGAGGGGCACAACTTCGCCAATGATGCACTTGGCCAAAAAGGGCGTATGCGTTTTCTCCTGAATATATTCACGAGAAAACGCATACGCCCTTTTTGGCCAAGCAAGCAAGCGGGCAATGCAAATCTGCACTAACAAAGAAGTATCACATCCCACCGGTCAAAAGGGACATCCACAAAATATGTAAAAACCAGAAAGGCAAGACAGGCCGTGGAGAACAGGAGCTTTCTTATGATGACGGGTGGGATGTAAATTGCCAACTGCCTCACTGGAGGAGTGCATTGCGTTCCCTAAAACAAGTAAACAACAGAGCTACAGAGCCAAGGGCACTTCCAGTCTAGGGAATATACCTTGGGAAAACTGAAAATCAATAAGACAGAGCCACCCCCAAATTTAGGGCTCCACTGCTTACAAGAACCTCAACTAGGGTACATCTTGAATATCCCAGGAAATATAAAAATAGTTCAAAAATAGTGGTACTTACATACGAAAAAATATCCCTCAGCCATGAAATCAATGTCATAAGACCAGTAACAGCAAAGTGAGTGGATTCAGGTACGGTGATTCTAAGTGAAATAAGTCACACAGAAAAAGAAACTTATCATAAGATATCACTTATGAAGATCCTATAAACATGTCTACACATGAACTGAGTTAGGAAAGAGATCAGAGTCTCAAATTTAGAAAACATTCTTATGCCTGCTTAAGTGGGAAGGAGAGGTGGGGTGATGCATAAAACAAGAGTTTGATATAAGCACAGGTACCGTTCCATAACCAAGTATGCCATAGACAAGACCTACACCTTCCTCAGTGAAAGGGACTCAAAATCCCATATTTCCAGCAGAGGAATATATCTGACTAGTAAGAATCATAAAACCTATGTGTTGATATGTCTCCGTAAGGGAATCAAGTGTGTCTAGACTGGCATAAACATGGCAGCGAGAATCAGCTCAAACCCACTATAAAATGAAATGTCAAAAACAAAACAAAAAAAACAGGGAAAGCATTTACAATTATTTCAGGGTCTCTTAGGAAACCTGGAAGGACCCTATCTACAATGACAGCTTGATGCAGCATAAGGCTGGACACTTGGGACTGAGAGGATTGGTGAGATTGGGTGAGCAAATGCAGACCCTTTAAAAAAATAATGCATGACACCCATTCCATGGGTCCCAACTCTCCAGGTTGAAGGGAATATTACTACAGCTATAACATGTACGGGAAGCCTAGAGATTGGACACACTGTGAATACGAAAGGTTTCTAAAACTCAACGAATAGTCCCTCTCCTGGTGCGCCGGTTTGACTTTCCAACTGCTTTACTATCAATCTCCCAACTTGGAGAGACACGCCCTTTAAGCTCCTGGTTCGCACAGGTTGCCAAATTGGCAGAGGATGGAAGGGAAGAGGGAGAACAAAAGAGAGAGTAGCTGTTAGGCATTTGGATGGGTACATGTCACTCTAATTTCCCGGCAGGAAGCAGAATTAAACAAAGTCTCAGCCAACCACTGGGAACCAGTATAGGTCCTGAACCAAAATTTTGGACTTGCGTTCAGCTCACAAAAAAGGAGTTGAAAAATTGAGATCAGGGGCACAGCTATTCACAAACTGGCAGAGTAATAAAGGAAAACTATCGTCCAAAAATCTGCTGAGGGAAGGCAACGAGGCCGACTTGAAAGCGAGGCAGAATAGCGGGAATGAGATTTCAAAAGGTATGGAGGAATCGCCTGTAAAACTCAGGAAGAGGGGCACAACTTCGACAATGATGCACTTGGCCAAACAGGGTGTATGCGTTTTCTCCTGAACATATTCAGGTGAAAACGCATACGCACTTTTTGGCCAAGGAAGCAAGCGGGCAATGCAAATCTGTAGTACAAAGAAGTATCACTTCACACCACTCAAATGGGTCATCCACAATATGTGTAAAAACCAGAAAGGCAAGACAGGCCCTGGAGAACAGAGAACCTTGTTATGCTGATGGGCGGGATGTAAATTGCCAACTGCCTCACTTGAGGAGTGCATTGTGTTCCCTAAAACAAGAAAACAACAGAGTTACAGAACCAAGAGCACTTCTAGTCTAGGGAATATACCTAGGGAAAACTGAAAATCAAAAAGATAGAGCCACCCCCAAATTCAGAGCGGCACTGCTTACAAGAACCTTAACTTGGGTACACCTTAAATATCCCAGGAAATATACAAATGTTTCCAAAAATTGTGGTACTTACGTACGATGGAATATCCCTCAGTCATGAAATCCATGTCATAAGACCAGTAGCAGCAAAATGAGTGGATTCAGGTACGATGATTCTAAGTGAAATAAGTCACCCAGAAAAAGAAACTTATCATAAGATATCACTTATGAAGATCCTGTAAACATGGATACACATGAACTAAGTTAGGAAAGAGAACAAAATCTCACATTTAGAAAACACTCTTATGCCTGCTTAAGGGGGAAGGAGAGATGGGGAGATGCATAAAACCACAGTTTGATATAAGCACAGGTACCGTTCCAAAAACCAACTATGGATTAGAAAAGACCTACACCTTCCTCAGGGAAAGGGACTCAAAACCCCATATTTCCCGCAGAGGAAAATATCTGAGTAGTAATTATCTTAAACCTATGTACTGATATGTCTGGGTAAGGGAATTAAGTGTGTCTAGACTGGCATAAACATTGGAATGAGAAACAGCTCAAACCCAGTATAAAAAGGAATTTCAAAAACAAACAAACAAAAAAAAATAGAAAAATTCCTTAGAATTCCTTCAGGGTCTCTGACGAAACCTGGAATGACCCTATCTACATTGACAGCTGGATGTGGCAAAGACTGGACACTTGGGACTGAGAGTATTGGTGAGATTTTGCGAGCAAATGCAGACCCTTTAAAGCAAAATGCATGACACCAATTCCATGGGTCCCAACTCTCCATGTTGAAGGGAATATTACTTCAGGTATAACATGTACTGGAAACCTGGAGAATGGACACACTGTGAATACGAATGGTTTCTAAAACTCAACGAATAGTCCCTCTCCTCGTGCTCCAGTTTGAGTTTCCGACTCCTTTACTATCAATCTCCCAACTAGGAGAGACAGCCCCTTTAACCTAATGGTTCCCACAGGTTGCCAATTTGGCAGAGGCTGGAAAGGAAGAGGGAGAACCAATGAGAGAGTAGTTGTTAGGCATTTGGACGGGGATATGTCATTCTAATTTCCCGGCAGGAAGAAGAATTAGACAAAGTCTCAGCGACTCACCGGGAACCAGTATAGGCCCTGAACCAAAATTTTGAACTTGCGTTCAGCTCACAAAATACGCATTGAAATATGGAGCTCAGGAGCACAGCAATTCACAAACTGGCAGAGTAATAAAGGACAACTATCATCCAAAAATCTGCTGAGGGAAGGCAACGAGGCGGACTTGAAAGCGAGGTGGAATAGCAGGAAACAGATTTCAAGAGGTACGTTGGAATCGCCTGTAAAGCACAGGAAGAGGGGCACAACTTCCACAATGTTGCACTTGGCCAAAAAGGGCATATGCGTTTTCTCGTGAATATATTCAGTTGAAAACGCATACGCCCTTTTTGGCCACGGAAGCAAGGGGGCAATGCAAATCTGCACTACAAAGAAGTATCTCTTACCACCTGTCAAAAGGGACATCCACAAAATGTGTAAAAACAAGAAAGGCAAGACAGGCCCTGGAGAACAGGGAGCCTTGTTATGCTGATGGTTGGGTTGTAAATTGCCAACTGTCTCACTGGAGGAGTGCATTGTGTTCCCAAAACAGGTAAACAACAGAGCTACAGAGCGAAGGGCACAACCCGTCTAGGGAATATACTTTGGGAAAACTATAAATCAATAAGACAGAGCCACTCCCAAATTTAGGGCTGCACTGCTAAGAAGAACCTCAACTTGGGTACACCTTAAATATCCCAGGAAATATAAAAATGGTGCAAAAAATTGTGGTAATTACGTACGATGGAATATCCCTCAGCCATGAAATCAATGTCATAAGACCAGTAGCAGCAAAATGAATGGATTCAGATACGATGATACTAAGTGAAATAAGTCACAAAGAAAAAGAAACTTATCATAAGATATGACTTATGAAGATCCTGTAAACATGGCTACACATGAACTGAGTTAGGAAATAGAACAGTGTGTCACATGTAGAAAACACTCTTTTGCCTGCTTAAGAGGGAAGGAGTGGTGGAGTGATGCATAAAACCAGAGTTTGATATAAGCACAGGTACCATTCCAAAAACCAACTACGCAATAGACAAGACCTACACCTTCCTCAGTGAAAGGGGCTCAAAACCCCATATTTCACGCAGCAGAATATATCTGACTAGTAAGAATCTTAAAACCTAAGTATTGATATGTCTCCATATGGGAATCAAATGTGTTTAGACAGGCATAAAAATGGCGGCGACAATCAGCTCAAACACACTATAAAAATAATTTCAAAAGCAAAACAAAAAGAGGGAAATTCATTACAATTCCTTCAGCGTCTCTGACGAAACCTGTAAAGACCATATCTACAACGACAGCTGGATGTGGCATAAGGCCGGACACATGGGACTGAGAGGATTGGTGAGATTGGGTGAGCAAATGCAGACCCTTTATAACAATAATGCATGGCACCCATTCCATGGGTCCCAACTCTCCAGGTAGAAGGGGATATTACTACAGCTATAACATGTACGGGAAACCTAGATAATGGACACACTGTGAATACGAAAGTTTTCTAAAACTCAATGAACAGTCCCTCTCCTGGTGCGCCGGTTTGACTTTCCAACTGCTTTACTATCAATCTCCCAACTTGGAGAGACAACCCCTTTAAACTTTGGGTTCGCACATGTTACCAATTTGGAAGAGAATGGAAGGGAAGAGGGAGAACCAATGAGAGAGTAGCTGTTAGGCATTTGGACAGGCACATATCACTCTCATTTCACGGCAGGAAGAAGAATTAACCAAATTATCAGCCACCAACCGGGAATCAGTATAGGTCCTGATCCAAAATTTTGTACTTGTGTTCAGCTCACAAAAAACGAGTTGATAAATGGAGCTCAGGGGCACAACAATTCTCAAACTAGCAGAGTAATAAAGGACAACTATCGACCAAAAATCTGTTGAGGAAAGGCAACGAGGCGGACTTGAAAGCGAGGCAGAATAGCAGGAAACAGATTTCAAGAGGTACGTTGGAATCGCCTCTAAATCACAGGAAGATGGGCAAAACTTTGACAATGATGCACTTGGCCAAAAAGGGAATATGCATTTTCTCCTGAATATATTCAGGAGAAAACGCATACGCCCTTTTTGGCCAAGGAAGCAAGCGGGCAATGCCAATCTGCACTACAAAGAAATATCTCTTCCCACCTGTCAAAAGGGACATAAACAAAATGTGTAAAAATCAGAAAGGCAAGACAGGCCCTGGAGAACAGGGAGCCTTGTTTTGCTGATGGGCGGGATGTAAATTGCCAACTGCCTCACTGGAGGAGTGCATTGTGTTCCCTAAAACAAGTAAACAACAGAGCTACAGAGCCAAGGGCACTTCCAGTCTAGGGAATATACATTGGGAAAACTGAAAATCAATTAGACAGAGCCACCACCAAATTTAGGGTTGCACTGCTTACAAGAACCTCAACTTGGGTACACCTTAAATAACCCAGGAAATATAAAAATGGTTCAAAAAATTGAGGTAATTATGTACGAAGGAATATCCCTCAGCAATGAAATCAATGTCATAAGACCACTAGCAGCAAAATGAGAGGATTCAGGTACGATGATTCTAAGTGAAATAAGTCACACAGAAAAAGAAACTTATCATAAGATATCACTTATGAAGATCCTGTAAACATGGATACACATGAACTAAGTTAGGAAAGAGAACAAAATCTCACATTTAGAAAACACTCTTATGCCTGCTTAAGGGGGAAGGAGAGATGGGGAGATGCATAAAACCACAGTTTGATATAAGCACAGGTACCGTTCCAAAAACCAACTATGGATTAGAAAAGACCTACACCTTCCTCAGGGAAAGGGACTCAAAACCCCATATTTCCCGCAGAGGAAAATATCTGAGTAGTAATTATCTTAAACCTATGTACTGATATGTCTGGGTAAGGGAATTAAGTGTGTCTAGACTGGCATAAACATTGGAATGAGAAACAGCTCAAACCCAGTATAAAAAGGAATTTCAAAAACAAACAAACAAAAAAAAATAGAAAAATTCCTTAGAATTCCTTCAGGGTCTCTGACGAAACCTGGAATGACCCTATCTACATTTACAGCTGGATGTGGCAAAGACTGGACACTTGGGACTGAGAGTATTGGTGAGATTTTGCGAGCAAATGCAGACCCTTTAAAGCAAAATGCATGACACCAATTCCATGGGTCCCAACTCTCCATGTTGAAGGGAATATTACTTCAGGTATAACATGTACTGGAAACCTGGAGAATGGACACACTGTGAATACGAATGGTTTCTAAAACTCAACGAATAGTCCCTCTCCTCGTGCTCCAGTTTGAGTTTCCGACTCCTTTACTATCAATCTCCCAACTAGGAGAGACAGCCCCTTTAACCTAATGGTTCCCACAGGTTGCCAATTTGGCAGAGGCTGGAAAGGAAGAGGGAGAACCAATGAGAGAGTAGTTGTTAGGCATTTGGACGGGGATATGTCATTCTAATTTCCCGGCAGGAAGAAGAATTAGACAAAGTCTCAGCGACTCACCGGGAACCAGTATAGGCCCTGAACCAAAATTTTGAACTTGCGTTCAGCTCACAAAATACGCATTGAAATATGGAGCTCAGGAGCACAGCAATTCACAAACTGGCAGAGTAATAAAGGACAACTATCATCCAAAAATCTGCTGAGGGAAGGCAACGAGGCGGACTTGAAAGCGAGGTGGAATAGCAGGAAACAGATTTCAAGAGGTACGTTGGAATCGCCTGTAAAGCACAGGAAGAGGGGCACAACTTCCACAATGTTGCACTTGGCCAAAAAGGGCATATGCGTTTTCTCGTGAATATATTCAGTTGAAAACGCATACGCCCTTTTTGGCCACGGAAGCAAGGGGGCAATGCAAATCTGCACTACAAAGAAGTATCTCTTACCACCTGTCAAAAGGGACATCCACAAAATGTGTAAAAACAAGAAAGGCAAGACAGGCCCTGGAGAACAGGGAGCCTTGTTATGCTGATGGTTGGGTTGTAAATTGCCAACTGTCTCACTGGAGGAGTGCATTGTGTTCCCAAAACAGGTAAACAACAGAGCTACAGAGCGAAGGGCACAACCCGTCTAGGGAATATACTTTGGGAAAACTATAAATCAATAAGACAGAGCCACTCCCAAATTTAGGGCTGCACTGCTAAGAAGAACCTCAACTTGGGTACACCTTAAATATCCCAGGAAATATAAAAATGGTGCAAAAAATTGTGGTAATTACGTACGATGGAATATCCCTCAGCCATGAAATCAATGTCATAAGACCAGTAGCAGCAAAATGAATGGATTCAGATACGATGATACTAAGTGAAATAAGTCACAAAGAAAAAGAAACTTATCATAAGATATGACTTATGAAGATCCTGTAAACATGGCTACACATGAACTGAGTTAGGAAATAGAACAGTGTGTCACATGTAGAAAACACTCTTTTGCCTGCTTAAGAGGGAAGGAGTGGTGGAGTGATGCATAAAACCAGAGTTTGATATAAGCACAGGTACCATTCCAAAAACCAACTACGCAATAGACAAGACCTACACCTTCCTCAGTGAAAGGGGCTCAAAACCCCATATTTCACGCAGCAGAATATATCTGACTAGTAAGAATCTTAAAACCTAAGTATTGATATGTCTCCATATGGGAATCAAATGTGTTTAGACAGGCATAAAAATGGCGGCGACAATCAGCTCAAACACACTATAAAAATAATTTCAAAAGCAAAACAAAAAGAGGGAAATTCATTACAATTCCTTCAGCGTCTCTGACGAAACCTGTAAAGACCATATCTACAACGACAGCTGGATGTGGCATAAGGCCGGACACATGGGACTGAGAGGATTGGTGAGATTGGGTGAGCAAATGCAGACCCTTTATAACAATAATGCATGGCACCCATTCCATGGGTCCCAACTCTCCAGGTAGAAGGGGATATTACTACAGCTATAACATGTACGGGAAACCTAGATAATGGACACACTGTGAATACGAAAGTTTTCTAAAACTCAATGAACAGTCCCTCTCCTGGTGCGCCGGTTTGACTTTCCAACTGCTTTACTATCAATCTCCCAACTTGGAGAGACAACCCCTTTAAACTTTGGGTTCGCACATGTTACCAATTTGGAAGAGAATAGAAGGGAAGAGGGAGAACCAATGAGAGAGTAGCTGTTAGGCATTTGGACAGGCACATATCACTCTCATTTCACGGCAGGAAGAAGAATTAACCAAATTATCAGCCACCAACCGGGAATCAGTATAGGTCCTGATCCAAAATTTTGTACTTGTGTTCAGCTCACAAAAAACGAGTTGATAAATGGAGCTCAGGGGCACAACAATTCTCAAACTAGCAGAGTAATAAAGGACAACTATCGACCAAAAATCTGTTGAGGAAAGGCAACGAGGCGGACTTGAAAGCGAGGCAGAATAGCAGGAAACAGATTTCAAGAGGTACGTTGGAATCGCCTCTAAAGCACAGGAAGATGGGCAAAACTTTGACAATGATGCACTTGGCCAAAAAGGGAATATGCATTTTCTCCTGAATATATTCAGGAGAAAACGCATACGCCCTTTTTGGCCAAGGAAGCAAGCGGGCAATGCCAATCTGCACTACAAAGAAATATCTCTTCCCACCTGTCAAAAGGGACATAAACAAAATGTGTAAAAATCAGAAAGGCAAGACAGGCCCTGGAGAACAGGGAGCCTTGTTTTGCTGATGGGCGGGATGTAAATTGCCAACTGCCTCACTGGAGGAGTGCATTGTGTTCCCTAAAACAAGTAAACAACAGAGCTACAGAGCCAAGGGCACTTCCAGTCTAGGGAATATACATTGGGAAAACTGAAAATCAATTAGACAGAGCCACCACCAAATTTAGGGTTGCACTGCTTACAAGAACCTCAACTTGGGTACACCTTAAATAACCCAGGAAATATAAAAATGGTTCAAAAAATTGAGGTAATTATGTACGAAGGAATATCCCTCAGCAATGAAATCAATGTCATAAGACCACTAGCAGCAAAATGAGAGGATTCAGGTACGATGATTCTAAGTGAAATAAGTCACACAGAAAAAGAAACTTATCATAAGATATCACTTATGAAGATCCTGTAAACATGGCTACACATGAACTGAGTTAGGGAAGAGAACAGAGTCTCACATTTAGAAAACACTCTTATGCCTGCTAAATGGGGAAGGAGAGGTGGGGTGATGCATAAAACCAGAGTTTGATATAAGCACAGGTACCGTTCCGAAAACCAACTATGGATTAGAAAAGACCTAAACCTTCCTAACGGAAAGGGACTCAAAACCCCATATTTCCCACAGAGGAAAATATCTGAGTAGTAATGATCTTAAACCTTTGTACTGATATGTCTGGGTAAGGGAATTAAGTGTGTCTAGACTGGCATAAACATGGGAGCGAGAATCAGCTCAAATTCAGTATAAAAAGAATTTCAAAAACAAACAAAAAAAACAGAAAAATTCCTGAGAATTCCTTCAGGGTCTCTGACGAAACCTGGAATGACCCTATCTACAATGACAGCTGGATGTGGCAAAGGCTGGACACTTGGGACTGAGAGGATTGGTGAGATTGGGTAAGCAAATGCAGACCCTTTAAAGGAATAGTGCATGGCACCCATTCCATGGGTCCCAACTCTCCAGGTTGAAGAGAATATTACTGCAGCTATAACATGTACGGGATACCTAGAGAATGGACACACTGTGAATACGAATGGTTTGTAAAACTCAACGAATAGTCCCTCTCTTGGTGCTCCAGTTTGACTTTCCAACTGCTTTACTATCAATCTCCCAACTTGGAGAGACAGCCCCTTTAACCTCCTGGATCCCACAGGTTGCCAATTTGGCAGAGCATGGTAGGGAAGAGGGAGAACCAATGAGAGAGTAGTTGTTAGGCTTCTGGATGGGCAAATGCCACTCTAATTTCCCAGCAGGAAGAATAATTAACCAAAGTCTCAGGCACCCACAGGGAACCATTATTGGTCCTGAACCAAAATTTTGGACTTCGTTCAGCTCACAAAAAACGAGTTGAAACATGGAGCTCAGGGGCACAGCAATTCCCAAACTGCCAGAGTAATAAAGGAGAACTATCGTCCAAAAATCTTTTGAGGGAAGGCACCGAAGTGGACTTGAAAGCCAGGCAGAATAGCAGGAAACAGATTTCAAGTGGTACATAGGATACGACTTTAAAGCACAGGAAGAGGGGCACTACTTCAACATAGATGCACTTGGCCAAAAGGGCGTATGCATTTTCTCCTGAATATATTCAAGAAAAAATTCATAAGCCCTTTTTGGCCAAGCAAGCAAGCAGGCAATGCAAATCTGCACTACAAGAACGATCACTTCCCACTGGTTAAAAGGGACATCTGAAAAATGTGTAAAAACCACAAAGGCACAACAGGCCTTAGAGAACAGGGAGCCTTGTTATGCTGATGGGCAGGATGTAAATTGCCAACTGCTTCACTGGAGGAGTGCCTTGTGTTCCCTAAAACAAGTAAACAACTGAGCTACAGAGCCAAGGGAACTTCCAGTCTTGGGAATATACCTTGGGAAAACTGAAAATCAGTAAGACAGAGCCACACCAATATTTAGGGCTGCACTGCTTACAAGAACCTCAAGTTGGGTACACCTTAAATGTCCCAGGAAAGAAAAAAATGGTTCAAGAAATTGTGGTACATACGTACGATGGAATATCCCTTAGCCATGAAATCAATGTCATAAGGCCAGTAGCAGCAAAATGAGTGGCTTCAGGTACGATGATTCTAAGTGAAATAAGTCACACAGAAAAAGAAACTTATCATAAGATAACAGTTTTGAAGTTCCTGTAACCATGGCTACACATGAACTGTGTTAGGAAAGATAACAGAGTAACGAATCTTATCATAAGATATCACTTATAGGGTGAATGTACACATGGCAACACGTGAACTGAATTACAAACACAACAGAGTCACACATTTAGAAAACAATCTTCTGCCTGCTTAAGGGGAAAGGCGAGGTGGGGTGATGCATAAAACCACAGTTATAAATTAGCACAGATACCGTTACATAAACTAAGTATGTAATAGACAACACCTACTCCTGGCACAATCAACTGGACTCAACACCCCCTATTCATTGCAGAGGAATATATCTGACTCTAATCATTTTAAATCATATGTATTCTCATGTCTCCATAAAGGAATCATATGTGTGTATAATGGCATGAACACAGCACTGAAATTCAGCTAAACCCCCTTGTAAAAATAAGTTTCAAAAGCAAAATGCAAAAACAGCGAAACAGAGAGACATCTTAAAAATTACGTTCAGGGCCTGTGATGCAACCTAGATTGACCACCTTTACACCCACAGATGGATGAGACATAAGACTGGACACTTGGGGCTGACAAGATTGCTGAGGTAGTGTGAGCAAAAGAACACCACTTAGAGCAATACTGTGTGCTACCCATTCTAGTGGTCCCAACTCTCCAGGTTTAAGGGAATCTTCCTACAGTTAAAACATGCATGGAAAACCCAGTGGATGGTACACTGTGTAATTGGCAAAGTTTTCTAAAAGGTACCTCATATTTCCTTTCATCGTGCTCAGCTTTCCCATTCCATCTGCATTACTAAAAATCTCCCCACTTGGAGTGTCAGCGCCTTTACCCTCCTGTTATGCACAGTTTGCAAATTGTGCAGAGGATGAACAGGAAGAGGGGAAACAAATGAGAGATTAGCTGTAGGTGTTTGGATGGGCACATATCACTCTAGTTTCCCATCAGGAAGCAGAATTAGCCAAAGGCTCAGCCTGAAGCCCCGGAACCAGACTAAGGCCTAAAGCCATCCTGTGGTTTTGCAGCCAGCTCACAAATAGGCGATTTGAAAAATGGAAATCAGGGGAACCGCAATTCACAAACTTGTAGAGTTATAAAGGACAACTATCATCCATAAATATATTGAGGTAAGGCAGTGAAGAGGATTTGAATGCAAGGCAGAATTGAAGGAAACAGATTTCAAGAGGTATATTGGAGTCATCTTTAAAGCACATGAAAAGCAACAGAACTTCAACAATGTTGCCCTTGGCTGAAAAGGGACTATGTGTATTTTCTTGATTATATTCGGGAAAAAATGCATACGCCCTTTTTGGCCAAGCAAGTCATCAGGCATTGAACATCCACACTAAATAGAAGTGTCTCTTACATCCAGTCAAAAGGGCCATCCACAAATAGTGTAAAAACCACAAAAGCAGGAGAGGCCATGGAGAAAAGGGAGCCTGGTTACACCGGTGGACAGGATGTAAATTGCAAACAGCCTTTCTGGAGAACTGTATGTTGTTTTTTAAAACAGCTACAGGGCATAGCACACTTCACTCATGGGCGTGTATTTTGGGAAAACTAAAAATCCACAACACACAGCCAGCCCAAAGTTTAGGGCTGCTCTGTTTACAAGAACCTCGACTTCAGTACACTTTAAATATCCCAGGAAAGCAAAAAAAATGGATATAGATGTTGTGGTACTTATATACAATGGAATGTCAGTCAGACATAAAATCAATGTCATAAGGCCAATAGCAGCATAATGAGTGGCTTTAGATACGATGATGCTAAGTGAAATGAGCCACAAAGAAAAAAGAAACTTATTGTAATATATCACTTACAGAGGGAATGTAAACATGGCAACACATGAACTGAATTTCAAAAGAGAACAGAGTTACACGTTCAGAAAACACACTTATGCCTCCTTAAGGGGAAAGGTGACGTGGGGTGATGTGTAAAAGCAGAGTTTGAAATTAGCACAAATACCATTCCATATACAAAATATGTAATAGACAAGACCTACTCGTTTCTCAATGAACTGGACACAAAACATCCTATTCACTGAAGAGGAATATATCTGACTGGTATTAATCTTGAAACCTATGTAT
>NW_027671244.1:0-23070 GCF_964165515.1 Mesoplodon bidens | reverse complement strand
CTGTACCCCTCTGTAGCTGAGTGTAGGGCAACATATTGAACTCGTACGTCGGAGAGCTAGACTGCCTCCGGTCCCAGACGGATTCAGTAACACGGTTGTAGCACTTCCAGCATTCAATGCCGGTCGGCCTCATTGCCCTGTCAGAGCGATACTGAGAGAGACACTCTGCTTAGCATTCCTTCTAGGTCTTGTTACCTGCAGTCACCCTACCTCAAGGAAAAACTCGGGTTGGGTTCCACTGCAACTAAAGATCAGTTCTTCGTGGAACACAGCAGGCGTTTGGAAGATGCACAGGCCCCTAGGCTGACCCACGGCATTCTTTCCTTTAGGCCACGCCCTACACGCAGAACACGCTGTATCGAGAAGTTGATTTAGGGAAGGGCCCAGTGAGTACCATGGGTCTCTCTTGAGTTTTTCGAAACAAGAGGCACTTATGCTTCCTGTCCACCTCGAAATGGGGGCCTGAGGGCACAGGCCTTTTCTCCCCAATGTTGACCATTACATTCGGGCAGCCTGGCAGCTTCTGCACAAACACTTGTGTTTCCAGGGTTCTAGTCATTTCATGCAGGGCTCGGAGAGGAAGTTGACTTTTCTCCAAGAGACAGGGGGCCTCCGTTTCCTGGGTGGGATATTATCTTGCCCTGTGTTTTTTCTTATTTGGGTGTACGCGCACCTCTCACGGTTGTGGCCTCTCCCATTGCGGAGCCCCGGCTCCTGAGGCTTAGGTTCAGCGGCTAAGGCTCACGGGTCCGGCACTACGGCAGCATGTGGGATCTTCCCGGATCGGGGTACGAACCCGTGTCTCCTGCATCGGCAGGCTGACTTTCAACCACCGTTCCACACAGAAAGCCTGACCCTGCTTTAGAGCTAAAGGGAAGCGAAACGCAAACACTGGCTTTTCACTAGGGCCCTGGGTTTCCATGCAGAAAGATTGGTGGGCAGCAGCTTCCATGAGGCATTTTGGCTGTGCTCCTTTAGTTTAACGAGGGTAGGTCTTTCCGGACTCCTAGGACATGAGCACCAGTTTCCTTGCAAGAACACTCAGGAATCCAGGCTCCAGTGGGCCTGTGGAGCAGCACCCAGCCCCGTAGGTCCTTCAGCGCACCCCTGTGTATGCTCAGTGAAACGCAACCCACTGCACTCTTCCCTGGGAGAGCTAGATACCCTCAGCTCTGCCACAGCTTCAGAAAGACGTTCCTAGCCAGTCCAGCAGGTCAAAAACACGCTTGTTGCCGGGATTTTCGTCCCTGCAGGCAGGCCTGCGAGAGGCAAATGAGCTTTCTCGAAAGAAGCAGGGTGCTTCCAGTTCCTGAGTAAGCTTTCCTGCCCTGCTTTAGGGCGAAAGGGAAACTCAGTGTCCACACGAGACTCGAAAATCGCCCTGGTGGGCCGCGCCGATTGGAAGGCGTGCAGCAGTTTTCCTGAGGCATGACTTGCTGTTCTGCTTTAGTTTTCCGGTGGTACGCCTTTAAGGACTCCTAAGGCCGTCGTGTCAGCACCCGTGTCCGTCCAAGAACACTGAGTACCGACCGCCAGGCTCCTAGGGCCCGCTTGAGCGTCATCCAGCCCCGAGGGCCCTTAGGTGTCCGCCTCTTTACGCCGAGTGTAGGGCCACATACTGCACTCTTCCTTGGGAGAGACAGGTTTCCTCAGCTCTCCAACAGCTTCTGTAACAAGGTTGTATCCAGTCCAACATGACAAGGAAGTCGGCTCCCTTGCCTTACCTGAGCTCTACCTCGAAAAACACTCTGCTTAGCGCTCCTTCTCGGACCTCAAACCTGCAGTCACCTTACCTAAGGAAAAAGTCAGGCTGGGTTCCACTGCAACTGACGCACAGTTCTTCGTGGAACACTGCAGGCTTTTGGAAGATGCACAGGCCCCTAGGCCGACCTGCGGCTATCGAAAATTTAGGCAGTTCCCTACAAGCCGAAAACCCTGCCTAGAAAAGTTGATTTGGGGAAGGGGTCAGTGGGTAGCTTGTGTCTCTTCTGACTTCGTCGGAATACCAGGTACGTAAGCAGTGCGTCCGCCTCGAATTGGGGCCTGATATCTCAGGCGTTGCTTTCCCCGCTGGAAAGCGCCATGCGTGAGCCCTTGACGCTTCTGGGTAATAGTGCGTTTGCCGGCTTACTAGTCAGGGCAGGCAAGGCACTGAGTGAAAAATGAGTTTCCTCGAAAGAAATAGGGTACTACGACTTCCTGGGTGGGAGCTTTCCCTGCCCTGCTTTAGAGCGAAAGGGAAACTCAACATGAACACTCGCCTCGACGTGTGGCCCTGCTTTGCCATGCAGAAGGGGAGGCGTGCGGCATCTTCTATGAGACCCACGTCGCAGCTCTGCTTTACTTTAAAGGCAGTGAGCCGTAAAGGCCTCCTAGGTCCCTCGCGTCCGCACACGATTCTGAATAAGAACACGGAGTAACTGCAGGCTCCTAGTGGCCTGCTGAGCCTCATCCAGTCGCGAAGATCCTTAGCTGTACCCCTCTGTAGCTGAGTGTAGGGCAACATATTGAACTCGTACGTCGGAGAGCTAGACTGCCTCCGGTCCCAGACGGATTCAGTAACACGGTTGTAGCACTTCCAGCATTCAATGCCGGTCGGCCTCATTGCCCTGTCAGAGCGATACTGAGAGAGACACTCTGCTTAGCATTCCTTCTAGGTCTTGTTACCTGCAGTCACCCTACCTCAAGGAAAAACTCGGGTTGGGTTCCACTGCAACTAAAGATCAGTTCTTCGTGGAACACAGCAGGCGTTTGGAAGATGCACAGGCCCCTAGGCTGACCCACGGCATTCTTTCCTTTAGGCCACGCCCTACACGCAGAACACGCTGTATCGAGAAGTTGATTTAGGGAAGGGCCCAGTGAGTACCATGGGTCTCTCTTGAGTTTTTCGAAACAAGAGGCACTTATGCTTCCTGTCCACCTCGAAATGGGGGCCTGAGGGCACAGGCCTTTTCTCCCCAATGTTGACCATTACATTCGGGCAGCCTGGCAGCTTCTGCACAAACACTTGTGTTTCCAGGGTTCTAGTCATTTCATGCAGGGCTCGGAGAGGAAGTTGACTTTTCTCCAAGAGACAGGGGGCCTCCGTTTCCTGGGTGGGATATTATCTTGCCCTGTGTTTTTTCTTATTTGGGTGTACGCGCACCTCTCACGGTTGTGGCCTCTCCCATTGCGGAGCCCCGGCTCCTGAGGCTTAGGTTCAGCGGCTAAGGCTCACGGGTCCGGCACTACGGCAGCATGTGGGATCTTCCCGGATCGGGGTACGAACCCGTGTCTCCTGCATCGGCAGGCTGACTTTCAACCACCGTTCCACACAGAAAGCCTGACCCTGCTTTAGAGCTAAAGGGAAGCGAAACGCAAACACTGGCTTTTCACTAGGGCCCTGGGTTTCCATGCAGAAAGATTGGTGGGCAGCAGCTTCCATGAGGCATTTTGGCTGTGCTCCTTTAGTTTAACGAGGGTAGGTCTTTCCGGACTCCTAGGACATGAGCACCAGTTTCCTTGCAAGAACACTCAGGAATCCAGGCTCCAGTGGGCCTGTGGAGCAGCACCCAGCCCCGTAGGTCCTTCAGCGCACCCCTGTGTATGCTCAGTGAAACGCAACCCACTGCACTCTTCCCTGGGAGAGCTAGATACCCTCAGCTCTGCCACAGCTTCAGAAAGACGTTCCTAGCCAGTCCAGCAGGTCAAAAACACGCTTGTTGCCGGGATTTTCGTCCCTGCAGGCAGGCCTGCGAGAGGCAAATGAGCTTTCTCGAAAGAAGCAGGGTGCTTCCAGTTCCTGAGTAAGCTTTCCTGCCCTGCTTTAGGGCGAAAGGGAAACTCAGTGTCCACACGAGACTCGAAAATCGCCCTGGTGGGCCGCGCCGATTGGAAGGCGTGCAGCAGTTTTCCTGAGGCATGACTTGCTGTTCTGCTTTAGTTTTCGGTGGTACGCCTTTAAGGACTCCTAAGGCCGTCGTGTCAGCACCCGTGTCCGTCCAAGAACACTGAGTACCGACCGCCAGGCTCCTAGGGCCCGCTTGAGCGTCATCCAGCCCCGAGGGCCCTTAGGTGTCCGCCTCTTTACGCCGAGTGTAGGGCCACATACTGCACTCTTCCTTGGGAGAGACAGATTTCCTCAGCTCTCCAACAGCTTCTGTAACAAGGTTGTATCCAGTCCAACATGACAAGGAAGTCGGCTCCCTTGCCTTACCTGAGCTCTACCTCGAAAAACACTCTGCTTAGCGCTCCTTCTCGGACCTCAAACCTGCAGTCACCTTACCTAAGGAAAAAGTCAGGCTGGGTTCCACTGCAACTGACGCACAGTTCTTCGTGGAACACTGCAGGCTTTTGGAAGATGCACAGGCCCCTAGGCCGACCTGCGGCTATCGAAAATTTAGGCAGTTCCCTACAAGCCGAAAACCCTGCCTAGAAAAGTTGATTTAGGGAAGGGGTCAGTGGGTAGCTTGTGTCTCTTCTGACTTCGTCGGAATACCAGGTACGTAAGCAGTGCGTCCACCTCGAATTGGGGCCTGATATCACAGGCGTTGCTTTCCCCGCTGGAAAGCGCCATGCGTGAGCCCTTGACGCTTCTGGGTAATAGTGCGTTTGCCGGCTTACTAGTCAGGGCAGGCAAGGCACTGAGTGAAAAATGAGTTTCCTCGAAAGAAATAGGGTACTACGACTTCCTGGGTGGGAGCTTTCCCTGCCCTGCTTTAGAGCGAAAGGGAAACTCAACATGAACACTCGCCTCGACGTGTGGCCCTGCTTTGCCATGCAGAAGGGGAGGCGTGCGGCATCTTCTATGAGACCCACGTCGCAGCTCTGCTTTACTTTAAAGGCAGTGAGCCGTAAAGGCCTCCTAGGTCCCTCGCGTCCGCACACGATTCTGAATAAGAACACGGAGTAACTGCAGGCTCCTAGTGGCCTGCTGAGCCTCATCCAGTCGCGAAGATCCTTAGCTGTACCCCTCTGTAGCTGAGTGTAGGGCAACATATTGAACTCGTACGTCGGAGAGCTAGACTGCCTCCGGTCCCAGACGGATTCAGTAACACGGTTGTAGCACTTCCAGCATTCAATGCCGGTCGGCCTCATTGCCCTGTCAGAGCGATACTGAGAGAGACACTCTGCTTAGCATTCCTTCTAGGTCTTGTTACCTGCAGTCACCCTACCTCAAGGAAAAACTCGGGTTGGGTTCCACTGCAACTAAAGATCAGTTCTTCGTGGAACACAGCAGGCGTTTGGAAGATGCACAGGCCCCTAGGCTGACCCACGGCATTCTTTCCTTTAGGCCACGCCCTACACGCAGAACACGCTGTATCGAGAAGTTGATTTAGGGAAGGGCCCAGTGAGTACCATGGGTCTCTCTTGAGTTTTTCGAAACAAGAGGCACTTATGCTTCCTGTCCACCTCGAAATGGGGGCCTGAGGGCACAGGCCTTTTCTCCCCAATGTTGACCATTACATTCGGGCAGCCTGGCAGCTTCTGCACAAACACTTGTGTTTCCAGGGTTCTAGTCATTTCATGCAGGGCTCGGAGAGGAAGTTGACTTTTCTCCAAGAGACAGGGGGCCTCCGTTTCCTGGGTGGGATATTATCTTGCCCTGTGTTTTTTCTTATTTGGGTGTACGCGCACCTCTCACGGTTGTGGCCTCTCCCATTGCGGAGCCCCGGCTCCTGAGGCTTAGGTTCAGCGGCTAAGGCTCACGGGTCCGGCACTACGGCAGCATGTGGGATCTTCCCGGATCGGGGTACGAACCCGTGTCTCCTGCATCGGCAGGCTGACTTTCAACCACCGTTCCACACAGAAAGCCTGACCCTGCTTTAGAGCTAAAGGGAAGCGAAACGCAAACACTGGCTTTTCACTAGGGCCCTGGGTTTCCATGCAGAAAGATTGGTGGGCAGCAGCTTCCATGAGGCATTTTGGCTGTGCTCCTTTAGTTTAACGAGGGTAGGTCTTTCCGGACTCCTAGGACATGAGCACCAGTTTCCTTGCAAGAACACTCAGGAATCCAGGCTCCAGTGGGCCTGTGGAGCAGCACCCAGCCCCGTAGGTCCTTCAGCGCACCCCTGTGTATGCTCAGTGAAACGCAACCCACTGCACTCTTCCCTGGGAGAGCTAGATACCCTCAGCTCTGCCACAGCTTCAGAAAGACGTTCCTAGCCAGTCCAGCAGGTCAAAAACACGCTTGTTGCCGGGATTTTCGTCCCTGCAGGCAGGCCTGCGAGAGGCAAATGAGCTTTCTCGAAAGAAGCAGGGTGCTTCCAGTTCCTGAGTAAGCTTTCCTGCCCTGCTTTAGGGCGAAAGGGAAACTCAGTGTCCACACGAGACTCGAAAATCGCCCTGGTGGGCCGCGCCGATTGGAAGGCGTGCAGCAGTTTTCCTGAGGCATGACTTGCTGTTCTGCTTTAGTTTTCGGTGGTACGCCTTTAAGGACTCCTAAGGCCGTCGTGTCAGCACCCGTGTCCGTCCAAGAACACTGAGTACCGACCGCCAGGCTCCTAGGGCCCGCTTGAGCGTCATCCAGCCCCGAGGGCCCTTAGGTGTCCGCCTCTTTACGCCGAGTGTAGGGCCACATACTGCACTCTTCCTTGGGAGAGACAGATTTCCTCAGCTCTCCAACAGCTTCTGTAACAAGGTTGTATCCAGTCCAACATGACAAGGAAGTCGGCTCCCTTGCCTTACCTGAGCTCTACCTCGAAAAACACTCTGCTTAGCGCTCCTTCTCGGACCTCAAACCTGCAGTCACCTTACCTAAGGAAAAAGTCAGGCTGGGTTCCACTGCAACTGACGCACAGTTCTTCGTGGAACACTGCAGGCTTTTGGAAGATGCACAGGCCCCTAGGCCGACCTGCGGCTATCGAAAATTTAGGCAGTTCCCTACAAGCCGAAAACCCTGCCTAGAAAAGTTGATTTAGGGAAGGGGTCAGTGGGTAGCTTGTGTCTCTTCTGACTTCGTCGGAATACCAGGTACGTAAGCAGTGCGTCCACCTCGAATTGGGGCCTGATATCTCAGGCGTTGCTTTCCCCGCTGGAAAGCGCCATGCGTGAGCCCTTGACGCTTCTGGGTAATAGTGCGTTTGCCGGCTTACTAGTCAGGGCAGGCAAGGCACTGAGTGAAAAATGAGTTTCCTCGAAAGAAATAGGGTACTACGACTTCCTGGGTGGGAGCTTTCCCTGCCCTGCTTTAGAGCGAAAGGGAAACTCAACATGAACACTCGCCTCGACGTGTGGCCCTGCTTTGCCATGCAGAAGGGGAGGCGTGCGGCATCTTCTATGAGACCCACGTCGCAGCTCTGCTTTACTTTAAAGGCAGTGAGCCGTAAAGGCCTCCTAGGTCCCTCGCGTCCGCACACGATTCTGAATAAGAACACGGAGTAACTGCAGGCTCCTAGTGGCCTGCTGAGCCTCATCCAGTCGCGAAGATCCTTAGCTGTACCCCTCTGTAGCTGAGTGTAGGGCAACATATTGAACTCGTACGTCGGAGAGCTAGACTGCCTCCGGTCCCAGACGGATTCAGTAACACGGTTGTAGCACTTCCAGCATTCAATGCCGGTCGGCCTCATTGCCCTGTCAGAGCGATACTGAGAGAGACACTCTGCTTAGCATTCCTTCTAGGTCTTGTTACCTGCAGTCACCCTACCTCAAGGAAAAACTCGGGTTGGGTTCCACTGCAACTAAAGATCAGTTCTTCGTGGAACACAGCAGGCGTTTGGAAGATGCACAGGCCCCTAGGCTGACCCACGGCATTCTTTCCTTTAGGCCACGCCCTACACGCAGAACACGCTGTATCGAGAAGTTGATTTAGGGAAGGGCCCAGTGAGTACCATGGGTCTCTCTTGAGTTTTTCGAAACAAGAGGCACTTATGCTTCCTGTCCACCTCGAAATGGGGGCCTGAGGGCACAGGCCTTTTCTCCCCAATGTTGACCATTACATTCGGGCAGCCTGGCAGCTTCTGCACAAACACTTGTGTTTCCAGGGTTCTAGTCATTTCATGCAGGGCTCGGATAGGAAGTTGACTTTTCTCCAAGAGACAGGGGGCCTCCGTTTCCTGGGTGGGATATTATCTTGCCCTGTGTTTTTTCTTATTTGGGTGTACGCGCACCTCTCACGGTTGTGGCCTCTCCCATTGCGGAGCCCCGGCTCCTGAGGCTTAGGTTCAGCGGCTAAGGCTCACGGGTCCGGCACTACGGCAGCATGTGGGATCTTCCCGGATCGGGGTACGAACCCGTGTCTCCTGCATCGGCAGGCTGACTTTCAACCACCGTTCCACACAGAAAGCCTGACCCTGCTTTAGAGCTAAAGGGAAGCGAAACGCAAACACTGGCTTTTCACTAGGGCCCTGGGTTTCCATGCAGAAAGATTGGTGGGCAGCAGCTTCCATGAGGCATTTTGGCTGTGCTCCTTTAGTTTAACGAGGGTAGGTCTTTCCGGACTCCTAGGACATGAGCACCAGTTTCCTTGCAAGAACACTCAGGAATCCAGGCTCCAGTGGGCCTGTGGAGCAGCACCCAGCCCCGTAGGTCCTTCAGCGCACCCCTGTGTATGCTCAGTGAAACGCAACCCACTGCACTCTTCCCTGGGAGAGCTAGATACCCTCAGCTCTGCCACAGCTTCAGAAAGACGTTCCTAGCCAGTCCAGCAGGTCAAAAACACGCTTGTTGCCGGGATTTTCGTCCCTGCAGGCAGGCCTGCGAGAGGCAAATGAGCTTTCTCGAAAGAAGCAGGGTGCTTCCAGTTCCTGAGTAAGCTTTCCTGCCCTGCTTTAGGGCGAAAGGGAAACTCAGTGTCCACACGAGACTCGAAAATCGCCCTGGTGGGCCGCGCCGATTGGAAGGCGTGCAGCAGTTTTCCTGAGGCATGACTTGCTGTTCTGCTTTAGTTTTCGGTGGTACGCCTTTAAGGACTCCTAAGGCCGTCGTGTCAGCACCCGTGTCCGTCCAAGAACACTGAGTACCGACCGCCAGGCTCCTAGGGCCCGCTTGAGCGTCATCCAGCCCCGAGGGCCCTTAGGTGTCCGCCTCTTTACGCCGAGTGTAGGGCCACATACTGCACTCTTCCTTGGGAGAGACAGATTTCCTCAGCTCTCCAACAGCTTCTGTAACAAGGTTGTATCCAGTCCAACATGACAAGGAAGTCGGCTCCCTTGCCTTACCTGAGCTCTACCTCGAAAAACACTCTGCTTAGCGCTCCTTCTCGGACCTCAAACCTGCAGTCACCTTACCTAAGGAAAAAGTCAGGCTGGGTTCCACTGCAACTGACGCACAGTTCTTCGTGGAACACTGCAGGCTTTTGGAAGATGCACAGGCCCCTAGGCCGACCTGCGGCTATCGAAAATTTAGGCAGTTCCCTACAAGCCGAAAACCCTGCCTAGAAAAGTTGATTTAGGGAAGGGGTCAGTGGGTAGCTTGTGTCTCTTCTGACTTCGTCGGAATACCAGGTACGTAAGCAGTGCGTCCACCTCGAATTGGGGCCTGATATCTCAGGCGTTGCTTTCCCCGCTGGAAAGCGCCATGCGTGAGCCCTTGACGCTTCTGGGTAATAGTGCGTTTGCCGGCTTACTAGTCAGGGCAGGCAAGGCACTGAGTGAAAAATGAGTTTCCTCGAAAGAAATAGGGTACTACGACTTCCTGGGTGGGAGCTTTCCCTGCCCTGCTTTAGAGCGAAAGGGAAACTCAACATGAACACTCGCCTCGACGTGTGGCCCTGCTTTGCCATGCAGAAGGGGAGGCGTGCGGCATCTTCTATGAGACCCACGTCGCAGCTCTGCTTTACTTTAAAGGCAGTGAGCCGTAAAGGCCTCCTAGGTCCCTCGCGTCCGCACACGATTCTGAATAAGAACACGGAGTAACTGCAGGCTCCTAGTGGCCTGCTGAGCCTCATCCAGTCGCGAAGATCCTTAGCTGTACCCCTCTGTAGCTGAGTGTAGGGCAACATATTGAACTCGTACGTCGGAGAGCTAGACTGCCTCCGGTCCCAGACGGATTCAGTAACACGGTTGTAGCACTTCCAGCATTCAATGCCGGTCGGCCTCATTGCCCTGTCAGAGCGATACTGAGAGAGACACTCTGCTTAGCATTCCTTCTAGGTCTTGTTACCTGCAGTCACCCTACCTCAAGGAAAAACTCGGGTTGGGTTCCACTGCAACTAAAGATCAGTTC
Organism: Mesoplodon bidens; assembly: GCF_964165515.1. Lineage (NCBI taxonomy): Eukaryota > Metazoa > Chordata > Mammalia > Artiodactyla > Ziphiidae > Mesoplodon > Mesoplodon bidens. Next base: position 12,927 of record NW_027671244.1, on the reverse strand, counting down.
TTCGTGGAACACAGCAGGCGTTTGGAAGATGCACAGGCCCCTAGGCTGACCCACGGCATTCTTTCCTTTAGGCCACGCCCTACACGCAGAACACGCTGTATCGAGAAGTTGATTTAGGGAAGGGCCCAGTGAGTACCATGGGTCTCTCTTGAGTTTTTCGAAACAAGAGGCACTTATGCTTCCTGTCCACCTCGAAATGGGGGCCTGAGGGCACAGGCCTTTTCTCCCCAATGTTGACCATTACATTCGGGCAGCCTGGCAGCTTCTGCACAAACACTTGTGTTTCCAGGGTTCTAGTCATTTCATGCAGGGCTCGGGTAGGAAGTTGACTTTTCTCCAAGAGACAGGGGGCCTCCGTTTCCTGGGTGGGATATTATCTTGCCCTGTGTTTTTTCTTATTTGGGTGTACGCGCACCTCTCACGGTTGTGGCCTCTCCCATTGCGGAGCCCCGGCTCCTGAGGCTTAGGTTCAGCGGCTAAGGCTCACGGGTCCGGCACTACGGCAGCATGTGGGATCTTCCCGGATCGGGGTACGAACCCGTGTCTCCTGCATCGGCAGGCTGACTTTCAACCACCGTTCCACACAGAAAGCCTGACCCTGCTTTAGAGCTAAAGGGAAGCGAAACGCAAACACTGGCTTTTCACTAGGGCCCTGGGTTTCCATGCAGAAAGATTGGTGGGCAGCAGCTTCCATGAGGCATTTTGGCTGTGCTCCTTTAGTTTAACGAGGGTAGGTCTTTCCGGACTCCTAGGACATGAGCACCAGTTTCCTTGCAAGAACACTCAGGAATCCAGGCTCCAGTGGGCCTGTGGAGCAGCACCCAGCCCCGTAGGTCCTTCAGCGCACCCCTGTGTATGCTCAGTGAAACGCAACCCACTGCACTCTTCCCTGGGAGAGCTAGATACCCTCAGCTCTGCCACAGCTTCAGAAAGACGTTCCTAGCCAGTCCAGCAGGTCAAAAACACGCTTGTTGCCGGGATTTTCGTCCCTGCAGGCAGGCCTGCGAGAGGCAAATGAGCTTTCTCGAAAGAAGCAGGGTGCTTCCAGTTCCTGAGTAAGCTTTCCTGCCCTGCTTTAGGGCGAAAGGGAAACTCAGTGTCCACACGAGACTCGAAAATCGCCCTGGTGGGCCGCGCCGATTGGAAGGCGTGCAGCAGTTTTCCTGAGGCATGACTTGCTGTTCTGCTTTAGTTTTCGGTGGTACGCCTTTAAGGACTCCTAAGGCCGTCGTGTCAGCACCCGTGTCCGTCCAAGAACACTGAGTACCGACCGCCAGGCTCCTAGGGCCCGCTTGAGCGTCATCCAGCCCCGAGGGCCCTTAGGTGTCCGCCTCTTTACGCCGAGTGTAGGGCCACATACTGCACTCTTCCTTGGGAGAGACAGATTTCCTCAGCTCTCCAACAGCTTCTGTAACAAGGTTGTATCCAGTCCAACATGACAAGGAAGTCGGCTCCCTTGCCTTACCTGAGCTCTACCTCGAAAAACACTCTGCTTAGCGCTCCTTCTCGGACCTCAAACCTGCAGTCACCTTACCTAAGGAAAAAGTCAGGCTGGGTTCCACTGCAACTGACGCACAGTTCTTCGTGGAACACTGCAGGCTTTTGGAAGATGCACAGGCCCCTAGGCCGACCTGCGGCTATCGAAAATTTAGGCAGTTCCCTACAAGCCGAAAACCCTGCCTAGAAAAGTTGATTTAGGGAAGGGGTCAGTGGGTAGCTTGTGTCTCTTCTGACTTCGTCGGAATACCAGGTACGTAAGCAGTGCGTCCACCTCGAATTGGGGCCTGATATCTCAGGCGTTGCTTTCCCCGCTGGAAAGCGCCATGCGTGAGCCCTTGACGCTTCTGGGTAATAGTGCGTTTGCCGGCTTACTAGTCAGGGCAGGCAAGGCACTGAGTGAAAAATGAGTTTCCTCGAAAGAAATAGGGTACTACGACTTCCTGGGTGGGAGCTTTCCCTGCCCTGCTTTAGAGCGAAAGGGAAACTCAACATGAACACTCGCCTCGACGTGTGGCCCTGCTTTGCCATGCAGAAGGGGAGGCGTGCGGCATCTTCTATGAGACCCACGTCGCAGCTCTGCTTTACTTTAAAGGCAGTGAGCCGTAAAGGCCTCCTAGGTCCCTCGCGTCCGCACACGATTCTGAATAAGAACACGGAGTAACTGCAGGCTCCTAGTGGCCTGCTGAGCCTCATCCAGTCGCGAAGATCCTTAGCTGTACCCCTCTGTAGCTGAGTGTAGGGCAACATATTGAACTCGTACGTCGGAGAGCTAGACTGCCTCCGGTCCCAGACGGATTCAGTAACACGGTTGTAGCACTTCCAGCATTCAATGCCGGTCGGCCTCATTGCCCTGTCAGAGCGATACTGAGAGAGACACTCTGCTTAGCATTCCTTCTAGGTCTTGTTACCTGCAGTCACCCTACCTCAAGGAAAAACTCGGGTTGGGTTCCACTGCAACTAAAGATCAGTTCTTCGTGGAACACAGCAGGCGTTTGGAAGATGCACAGGCCCCTAGGCTGACCCACGGCATTCTTTCCTTTAGGCCACGCCCTACACGCAGAACACGCTGTATCGAGAAGTTGATTTAGGGAAGGGCCCAGTGAGTACCATGGGTCTCTCTTGAGTTTTTCGAAACAAGAGGCACTTATGCTTCCTGTCCACCTCGAAATGGGGGCCTGAGGGCACAGGCCTTTTCTCCCCAATGTTGACCATTACATTCGGGCAGCCTGGCAGCTTCTGCACAAACACTTGTGTTTCCAGGGTTCTAGTCATTTCATGCAGGGCTCGGGTAGGAAGTTGACTTTTCTCCAAGAGACAGGGGGCCTCCGTTTCCTGGGTGGGATATTATCTTGCCCTGTGTTTTTTCTTATTTGGGTGTACGCGCACCTCTCACGGTTGTGGCCTCTCCCATTGCGGAGCCCCGGCTCCTGAGGCTTAGGTTCAGCGGCTAAGGCTCACGGGTCCGGCACTACGGCAGCATGTGGGATCTTCCCGGATCGGGGTACGAACCCGTGTCTCCTGCATCGGCAGGCTGACTTTCAACCACCGTTCCACACAGAAAGCCTGACCCTGCTTTAGAGCTAAAGGGAAGCGAAACGCAAACACTGGCTTTTCACTAGGGCCCTGGGTTTCCATGCAGAAAGATTGGTGGGCAGCAGCTTCCATGAGGCATTTTGGCTGTGCTCCTTTAGTTTAACGAGGGTAGGTCTTTCCGGACTCCTAGGACATGAGCACCAGTTTCCTTGCAAGAACACTCAGGAATCCAGGCTCCAGTGGGCCTGTGGAGCAGCACCCAGCCCCGTAGGTCCTTCAGCGCACCCCTGTGTATGCTCAGTGAAACGCAACCCACTGCACTCTTCCCTGGGAGAGCTAGATACCCTCAGCTCTGCCACAGCTTCAGAAAGACGTTCCTAGCCAGTCCAGCAGGTCAAAAACACGCTTGTTGCCGGGATTTTCGTCCCTGCAGGCAGGCCTGCGAGAGGCAAATGAGCTTTCTCGAAAGAAGCAGGGTGCTTCCAGTTCCTGAGTAAGCTTTCCTGCCCTGCTTTAGGGCGAAAGGGAAACTCAGTGTCCACACGAGACTCGAAAATCGCCCTGGTGGGCCGCGCCGATTGGAAGGCGTGCAGCAGTTTTCCTGAGGCATGACTTGCTGTTCTGCTTTAGTTTTCGGTGGTACGCCTTTAAGGACTCCTAAGGCCGTCGTGTCAGCACCCGTGTCCGTCCAAGAACACTGAGTACCGACCGCCAGGCTCCTAGGGCCCGCTTGAGCGTCATCCAGCCCCGAGGGCCCTTAGGTGTCCGCCTCTTTACGCCGAGTGTAGGGCCACATACTGCACTCTTCCTTGGGAGAGACAGATTTCCTCAGCTCTCCAACAGCTTCTGTAACAAGGTTGTATCCAGTCCAACATGACAAGGAAGTCGGCTCCCTTGCCTTACCTGAGCTCTACCTCGAAAAACACTCTGCTTAGCGCTCCTTCTCGGACCTCAAACCTGCAGTCACCTTACCTAAGGAAAAAGTCAGGCTGGGTTCCACTGCAACTGACGCACAGTTCTTCGTGGAACACTGCAGGCTTTTGGAAGATGCACAGGCCCCTAGGCCGACCTGCGGCTATCGAAAATTTAGGCAGTTCCCTACAAGCCGAAAACCCTGCCTAGAAAAGTTGATTTAGGGAAGGGGTCAGTGGGTAGCTTGTGTCTCTTCTGACTTCGTCGGAATACCAGGTACGTAAGCAGTGCGTCCACCTCGAATTGGGGCCTGATATCTCAGGCGTTGCTTTCCCCGCTGGAAAGCGCCATGCGTGAGCCCTTGACGCTTCTGGGTAATAGTGCGTTTGCCGGCTTACTAGTCAGGGCAGGCAAGGCACTGAGTGAAAAATGAGTTTCCTCGAAAGAAATAGGGTACTACGACTTCCTGGGTGGGAGCTTTCCCTGCCCTGCTTTAGAGCGAAAGGGAAACTCAACATGAACACTCGCCTCGACGTGTGGCCCTGCTTTGCCATGCAGAAGGGGAGGCGTGCGGCATCTTCTATGAGACCCACGTCGCAGCTCTGCTTTACTTTAAAGGCAGTGAGCCGTAAAGGCCTCCTAGGTCCCTCGCGTCCGCACACGATTCTGAATAAGAACACGGAGTAACTGCAGGCTCCTAGTGGCCTGCTGAGCCTCATCCAGTCGCGAAGATCCTTAGCTGTACCCCTCTGTAGCTGAGTGTAGGGCAACATATTGAACTCGTACGTCGGAGAGCTAGACTGCCTCCGGTCCCAGACGGATTCAGTAACACGGTTGTAGCACTTCCAGCATTCAATGCCGGTCGGCCTCATTGCCCTGTCAGAGCGATACTGAGAGAGACACTCTGCTTAGCATTCCTTCTAGGTCTTGTTACCTGCAGTCACCCTACCTCAAGGAAAAACTCGGGTTGGGTTCCACTGCAACTAAAGATCAGTTCTTCGTGGAACACAGCAGGCGTTTGGAAGATGCACAGGCCCCTAGGCTGACCCACGGCATTCTTTCCTTTAGGCCACGCCCTACACGCAGAACACGCTGTATCGAGAAGTTGATTTAGGGAAGGGCCCAGTGAGTACCATGGGTCTCTCTTGAGTTTTTCGAAACAAGAGGCACTTATGCTTCCTGTCCACCTCGAAATGGGGGCCTGAGGGCACAGGCCTTTTCTCCCCAATGTTGACCATTACATTCGGGCAGCCTGGCAGCTTCTGCACAAACACTTGTGTTTCCAGGGTTCTAGTCATTTCATGCAGGGCTCGGATAGGAAGTTGACTTTTCTCCAAGAGACAGGGGGCCTCCGTTTCCTGGGTGGGATATTATCTTGCCCTGTGTTTTTTCTTATTTGGGTGTACGCGCACCTCTCACGGTTGTGGCCTCTCCCATTGCGGAGCCCCGGCTCCTGAGGCTTAGGTTCAGCGGCTAAGGCTCACGGGTCCGGCACTACGGCAGCATGTGGGATCTTCCCGGATCGGGGTACGAACCCGTGTCTCCTGCATCGGCAGGCTGACTTTCAACCACCGTTCCACACAGAAAGCCTGACCCTGCTTTAGAGCTAAAGGGAAGCGAAACGCAAACACTGGCTTTTCACTAGGGCCCTGGGTTTCCATGCAGAAAGATTGGTGGGCAGCAGCTTCCATGAGGCATTTTGGCTGTGCTCCTTTAGTTTAACGAGGGTAGGTCTTTCCGGACTCCTAGGACATGAGCACCAGTTTCCTTGCAAGAACACTCAGGAATCCAGGCTCCAGTGGGCCTGTGGAGCAGCACCCAGCCCCGTAGGTCCTTCAGCGCACCCCTGTGTATGCTCAGTGAAACGCAACCCACTGCACTCTTCCCTGGGAGAGCTAGATACCCTCAGCTCTGCCACAGCTTCAGAAAGACGTTCCTAGCCAGTCCAGCAGGTCAAAAACACGCTTGTTGCCGGGATTTTCGTCCCTGCAGGCAGGCCTGCGAGAGGCAAATGAGCTTTCTCGAAAGAAGCAGGGTGCTTCCAGTTCCTGAGTAAGCTTTCCTGCCCTGCTTTAGGGCGAAAGGGAAACTCAGTGTCCACACGAGACTCGAAAATCGCCCTGGTGGGCCGCGCCGATTGGAAGGCGTGCAGCAGTTTTCCTGAGGCATGACTTGCTGTTCTGCTTTAGTTTTCCGGTGGTACGCCTTTAAGGACTCCTAAGGCCGTCGTGTCAGCACCCGTGTCCGTCCAAGAACACTGAGTACCGACCGCCAGGCTCCTAGGGCCCGCTTGAGCGTCATCCAGCCCCGAGGGCCCTTAGGTGTCCGCCTCTTTACGCCGAGTGTAGGGCCACATACTGCACTCTTCCTTGGGAGAGACAGATTTCCTCAGCTCTCCAACAGCTTCTGTAACAAGGTTGTATCCAGTCCAACATGACAAGGAAGTCGGCTCCCTTGCCTTACCTGAGCTCTACCTCGAAAAACACTCTGCTTAGCGCTCCTTCTCGGACCTCAAACCTGCAGTCACCTTACCTAAGGAAAAAGTCAGGCTGGGTTCCACTGCAACTGACGCACAGTTCTTCGTGGAACACTGCAGGCTTTTGGAAGATGCACAGGCCCCTAGGCCGACCTGCGGCTATCGAAAATTTAGGCAGTTCCCTACAAGCCGAAAACCCTGCCTAGAAAAGTTGATTTAGGGAAGGGGTCAGTGGGTAGCTTGTGTCTCTTCTGACTTCGTCGGAATACCAGGTACGTAAGCAGTGCGTCCGCCTCGAATTGGGGCCTGATATCTCAGGCGTTGCTTTCCCCGCTGGAAAGCGCCATGCGTGAGCCCTTGACGCTTCTGGGTAATAGTGCGTTTGCCGGCTTACTAGTCAGGGCAGGCAAGGCACTGAGTGAAAAATGAGTTTCCTCGAAAGAAATAGGGTACTACGACTTCCTGGGTGGGAGCTTTCCCTGCCCTGCTTTAGAGCGAAAGGGAAACTCAACATGAACACTCGCCTCGACGTGTGGCCCTGCTTTGCCATGCAGAAGGGGAGGCGTGCGGCATCTTCTATGAGACCCACGTCGCAGCTCTGCTTTACTTTAAAGGCAGTGAGCCGTAAAGGCCTCCTAGGTCCCTCGCGTCCGCACACGATTCTGAATAAGAACACGGAGTAACTGCAGGCTCCTAGTGGCCTGCTGAGCCTCATCCAGTCGCGAAGATCCTTAGCTGTACCCCTCTGTAGCTGAGTGTAGGGCAACATATTGAACTCGTACGTCGGAGAGCTAGACTGCCTCCGGTCCCAGACGGATTCAGTAACACGGTTGTAGCACTTCCAGCATTCAATGCCGGTCGGCCTCATTGCCCTGTCAGAGCGATACTGAGAGAGACACTCTGCTTAGCATTCCTTCTAGGTCTTGTTACCTGCAGTCACCCTACCTCAAGGAAAAACTCGGGTTGGGTTCCACTGCAACTAAAGATCAGTTCTTCGTGGAACACAGCAGGCGTTTGGAAGATGCACAGGCCCCTAGGCTGACCCACGGCATTCTTTCCTTTAGGCCACGCCCTACACGCAGAACACGCTGTATCGAGAAGTTGATTTAGGGAAGGGCCCAGTGAGTACCATGGGTCTCTCTTGAGTTTTTCGAAACAAGAGGCACTTATGCTTCCTGTCCACCTCGAAATGGGGGCCTGAGGGCACAGGCCTTTTCTCCCCAATGTTGACCATTACATTCGGGCAGCCTGGCAGCTTCTGCACAAACACTTGTGTTTCCAGGGTTCTAGTCATTTCATGCAGGGCTCGGGTAGGAAGTTGACTTTTCTCCAAGAGACAGGGGGCCTCCGTTTCCTGGGTGGGATATTATCTTGCCCTGTGTTTTTTCTTATTTGGGTGTACGCGCACCTCTCACGGTTGTGGCCTCTCCCATTGCGGAGCCCCGGCTCCTGAGGCTTAGGTTCAGCGGCTAAGGCTCACGGGTCCGGCACTACGGCAGCATGTGGGATCTTCCCGGATCGGGGTACGAACCCGTGTCTCCTGCATCGGCAGGCTGACTTTCAACCACCGTTCCACACAGAAAGCCTGACCCTGCTTTAGAGCTAAAGGGAAGCGAAACGCAAACACTGGCTTTTCACTAGGGCCCTGGGTTTCCATGCAGAAAGATTGGTGGGCAGCAGCTTCCATGAGGCATTTTGGCTGTGCTCCTTTAGTTTAACGAGGGTAGGTCTTTCCGGACTCCTAGGACATGAGCACCAGTTTCCTTGCAAGAACACTCAGGAATCCAGGCTCCAGTGGGCCTGTGGAGCAGCACCCAGCCCCGTAGGTCCTTCAGCGCACCCCTGTGTATGCTCAGTGAAACGCAACCCACTGCACTCTTCCCTGGGAGAGCTAGATACCCTCAGCTCTGCCACAGCTTCAGAAAGACGTTCCTAGCCAGTCCAGCAGGTCAAAAACACGCTTGTTGCCGGGATTTTCGTCCCTGCAGGCAGGCCTGCGAGAGGCAAATGAGCTTTCTCGAAAGAAGCAGGGTGCTTCCAGTTCCTGAGTAAGCTTTCCTGCCCTGCTTTAGGGCGAAAGGGAAACTCAGTGTCCACACGAGACTCGAAAATCGCCCTGGTGGGCCGCGCCGATTGGAAGGCGTGCAGCAGTTTTCCTGAGGCATGACTTGCTGTTCTGCTTTAGTTTTCGGTGGTACGCCTTTAAGGACTCCTAAGGCCGTCGTGTCAGCACCCGTGTCCGTCCAAGAACACTGAGTACCGACCGCCAGGCTCCTAGGGCCCGCTTGAGCGTCATCCAGCCCCGAGGGCCCTTAGGTGTCCGCCTCTTTACGCCGAGTGTAGGGCCACATACTGCACTCTTCCTTGGGAGAGACAGATTTCCTCAGCTCTCCAACAGCTTCTGTAACAAGGTTGTATCCAGTCCAACATGACAAGGAAGTCGGCTCCCTTGCCTTACCTGAGCTCTACCTCGAAAAACACTCTGCTTAGCGCTCCTTCTCGGACCTCAAACCTGCAGTCACCTTACCTAAGGAAAAAGTCAGGCTGGGTTCCACTGCAACTGACGCACAGTTCTTCGTGGAACACTGCAGGCTTTTGGAAGATGCACAGGCCCCTAGGCCGACCTGCGGCTATCGAAAATTTAGGCAGTTCCCTACAAGCCGAAAACCCTGCCTAGAAAAGTTGATTTAGGGAAGGGGTCAGTGGGTAGCTTGTGTCTCTTCTGACTTCGTCGGAATACCAGGTACGTAAGCAGTGCGTCCACCTCGAATTGGGGCCTGATATCTCAGGCGTTGCTTTCCCCGCTGGAAAGCGCCATGCGTGAGCCCTTGACGCTTCTGGGTAATAGTGCGTTTGCCGGCTTACTAGTCAGGGCAGGCAAGGCACTGAGTGAAAAATGAGTTTCCTCGAAAGAAATAGGGTACTACGACTTCCTGGGTGGGAGCTTTCCCTGCCCTGCTTTAGAGCGAAAGGGAAACTCAACATGAACACTCGCCTCGACGTGTGGCCCTGCTTTGCCATGCAGAAGGGGAGGCGTGCGGCATCTTCTATGAGACCCACGTCGCAGCTCTGCTTTACTTTAAAGGCAGTGAGCCGTAAAGGCCTCCTAGGTCCCTCGCGTCCGCACACGATTCTGAATAAGAACACGGAGTAACTGCAGGCTCCTAGTGGCCTGCTGAGCCTCATCCAGTCGCGAAGATCCTTAGCTGTACCCCTCTGTAGCTGAGTGTAGGGCAACATATTGAACTCGTACGTCGGAGAGCTAGACTGCCTCCGGTCCCAGACGGATTCAGTAACACGGTTGTAGCACTTCCAGCATTCAATGCCGGTCGGCCTCATTGCCCTGTCAGAGCGATACTGAGAGAGACACTCTGCTTAGCATTCCTTCTAGGTCTTGTTACCTGCAGTCACCCTACCTCAAGGAAAAACTCGGGTTGGGTTCCACTGCAACTAAAGATCAGTTCTTCGTGGAACACAGCAGGCGTTTGGAAGATGCACAGGCCCCTAGGCTGACCCACGGCATTCTTTCCTTTAGGCCACGCCCTACACGCAGAACACGCTGTATCGAGAAGTTGATTTAGGGAAGGGCCCAGTGAGTACCATGGGTCTCTCTTGAGTTTTTCGAAACAAGAGGCACTTATGCTTCCTGTCCACCTCGAAATGGGGGCCTGAGGGCACAGGCCTTTTCTCCCCAATGTTGACCATTACATTCGGGCAGCCTGGCAGCTTCTGCACAAACACTTGTGTTTCCAGGGTTCTAGTCATTTCATGCAGGGCTCGGGTAGGAAGTTGACTTTTCTCCAAGAGACAGGGGGCCTCCGTTTCCTGGGTGGGATATTATCTTGCCCTGTGTTTTTTCTTATTTGGGTGTACGCGCACCTCTCACGGTTGTGGCCTCTCCCATTGCGGAGCCCCGGCTCCTGAGGCTTAGGTTCAGCGGCTAAGGCTCACGGGTCCGGCACTACGGCAGCATGTGGGATCTTCCCGGATCGGGGTACGAACCCGTGTCTCCTGCATCGGCAGGCTGACTTTCAACCACCGTTCCACACAGAAAGCCTGACCCTGCTTTAGAGCTAAAGGGAAGCGAAACGCAAACACTGGCTTTTCACTAGGGCCCTGGGTTTCCATGCAGAAAGATTGGTGGGCAGCAGCTTCCATGAGGCATTTTGGCTGTGCTCCTTTAGTTTAACGAGGGTAGGTCTTTCCGGACTCCTAGGACATGAGCACCAGTTTCCTTGCAAGAACACTCAGGAATCCAGGCTCCAGTGGGCCTGTGGAGCAGCACCCAGCCCCGTAGGTCCTTCAGCGCACCCCTGTGTATGCTCAGTGAAACGCAACCCACTGCACTCTTCCCTGGGAGAGCTAGATACCCTCAGCTCTGCCACAGCTTCAGAAAGACGTTCCTAGCCAGTCCAGCAGGTCAAAAACACGCTTGTTGCCGGGATTTTCGTCCCTGCAGGCAGGCCTGCGAGAGGCAAATGAGCTTTCTCGAAAGAAGCAGGGTGCTTCCAGTTCCTGAGTAAGCTTTCCTGCCCTGCTTTAGGGCGAAAGGGAAACTCAGTGTCCACACGAGACTCGAAAATCGCCCTGGTGGGCCGCGCCGATTGGAAGGCGTGCAGCAGTTTTCCTGAGGCATGACTTGCTGTTCTGCTTTAGTTTTCCGGTGGTACGCCTTTAAGGACTCCTAAGGCCGTCGTGTCAGCACCCGTGTCCGTCCAAGAACACTGAGTACCGACCGCCAGGCTCCTAGGGCCCGCTTGAGCGTCATCCAGCCCCGAGGGCCCTTAGGTGTCCGCCTCTTTACGCCGAGTGTAGGGCCACATACTGCACTCTTCCTTGGGAGAGACAGATTTCCTCAGCTCTCCAACAGCTTCTGTAACAAGGTTGTATCCAGTCCAACATGACAAGGAAGTCGGCTCCCTTGCCTTACCTGAGCTCTACCTCGAAAAACACTCTGCTTAGCGCTCCTTCTCGGACCTCAAACCTGCAGTCACCTTACCTAAGGAAAAAGTCAGGCTGGGTTCCACTGCAACTGACGCACAGTTCTTCGTGGAACACTGCAGGCTTTTGGAAGATGCACAGGCCCCTAGGCCGACCTGCGGCTATCGAAAATTTAGGCAGTTCCCTACAAGCCGAAAACCCTGCCTAGAAAAGTTGATTTAGGGAAGGGGTCAGTGGGTAGCTTGTGTCTCTTCTGACTTCGTCGGAATACCAGGTACGTAAGCAGTGCGTCCGCCTCGAATTGGGGCCTGATATCTCAGGCGTTGCTTTCCCCGCTGGAAAGCGCCATGCGTGAGCCCTTGACGCTTCTGGGTAATAGTGCGTTTGCCGGCTTACTAGTCAGGGCAGGCAAGGCACTGAGTGAAAAATGAGTTTCCTCGAAAGAAATAGGGTACTACGACTTCCTGGGTGGGAGCTTTCCCTGCCCTGCTTTAGAGCGAAAGGGAAACTCAACATGAACACTCGCCTCGACGTGTGGCCCTGCTTTGCCATGCAGAAGGGGAGGCGTGCGGCATCTTCTATGAGACCCACGTCGCAGCTCTGCTTTACTTTAAAGGCAGTGAGCCGTAAAGGCCTCCTAGGTCCCTCGCGTCCGCACACGATTCTGAATAAGAACACGGAGTAACTGCAGGCTCCTAGTGGCCTGCTGAGCCTCATCCAGTCGCGAAGATCCTTAGCTGTACCCCTCTGTAGCTGAGTGTAGGGCAACATATTGAACTCGTACGTCGGAGAGCTAGACTGCCTCCGGTCCCAGACGGATTCAGTAACACGGTTGTAGCACTTCCAGCATTCAATGCCGGTCGGCCTCATTGCCCTGTCAGAGCGATACTGAGAGAGACACTCTGCTTAGCATTCCTTCTAGGTCTTGTTACCTGCAGTCACCCTACCTCAAGGAAAAACTCGGGTTGGGTTCCACTGCAACTAAAGATCAGTTCTTCGTGGAACACAGCAGGCGTTTGGAAGATGCACAGGCCCCTAGGCTGACCCACGGCATTCTTTCCTTTAGGCCACGCCCTACACGCAGAACACGCTGTATCGAGAAGTTGATTTAGGGAAGGGCCCAGTGAGTACCATGGGTCTCTCTTGAGTTTTTCGAAACAAGAGGCACTTATGCTTCCTGTCCACCTCGAAATGGGGGCCTGAGGGCACAGGCCTTTTCTCCCCAATGTTGACCATTACATTCGGGCAGCCTGGCAGCTTCTGCACAAACACTTGTGTTTCCAGGGTTCTAGTCATTTCATGCAGGGCTCGGGTAGGAAGTTGACTTTTCTCCAAGAGACAGGGGGCCTCCGTTTCCTGGGTGGGATATTATCTTGCCCTGTGTTTTTTCTTATTTGGGTGTACGCGCACCTCTCACGGTTGTGGCCTCTCCCATTGCGGAGCCCCGGCTCCTGAGGCTTAGGTTCAGCGGCTAAGGCTCACGGGTCCGGCACTACGGCAGCATGTGGGATCTTCCCGGATCGGGGTACGAACCCGTGTCTCCTGCATCGGCAGGCTGACTTTCA